>NC_058133.1:244354456-244361728 GCF_016433145.1 Gracilinanus agilis
TCTCTCTCTCTCTCTCTCTCTCTCTCTCTCTCTCTCTCTCTCTCTCTCTCTCTTTCTCTCTCTCTCTCTCTCTCTCTTTCTCTCTCTCTTTCTCTCTCTCTTTCTCTCTCTCTCTTTCTTTCTTTTCTTTTTCTTTTTCTTTTTTTTTTGTTAATCTCTAGTGGATAGATCAGGTTAGAGTCAGATAGAGTTTGGTTTTTTTAGGTAATATCAGGGAGCTGTAGGCAGGGCCCAGAGAAGAAGTAGAAGACTCTCCTTTTACAGGAGACCTAGAAGTGTGGGTGGAGCTTAGTTTCTATGATTGTTAGGGTCTTACCTACCAGTTTTCATTATTCCCTCTATAAAATAAATTGTGTTTTTTATAAGCCAAGGGTTTTATGCTTTACTGGCCCTGTGGTGTTCCTAGGTGGGTTGTATCATCTCACATCTCTCTAGGACAATTCGCTATTACACTTGTAATTCTCTGATCAGAAAATGACTATGTTCTATGTCATAGCAATAATGCATCAACTTCCTGTGGGCGCATTATGGTTAAAGGGAATCCCAGTACTAAATCAGAAGATTTAGTCACTAGCAAGGCTGTGGCAGCTATTCCTCTAAGACAGTGATTCCCAAAGTGGGTGCTACCACCCCCTGGTGGGTGCTGCAGCGATCCAAGGGGGTAGTGATGGTCATAGGTGCATTTATCTTTCCTATTAATTGCTATTAAAATTAAAAAAAATAATAATAATTTCCAGGGGGCTAAGTAATATTTTTTCTGGAAAGGGGGCAGTAAGCCAAAAAAGTTTGGGAATCACTGCTCTGAGAAATGGTGGTACTCCTGTAGCTATTGGGTTCAGCTGGGCCAAATAATAAGCAACTGGGTGCTGATCTGGTCCCAAAGTTTGAGTTAAAACACCTGACACTACCCCTCTCTGTTTGTGTACATACAAGAAAATGGTTTGTTGTAATTTGGGATGCCTAGAGCATGGGCAAACAGGATAGTCTCTTTTAATTGTGAAAGAGCTGACAGGTGTTCCACCTCTAATTTTAGTGGTTCAGGGACTGAATTTTTTGTTAGTGCTATGAGGGGCTTAATGATTTCCCCATAGCAAGGGATCCACTGACTACAAAACCCTATTGCTCCAAGAATTGCCCTCAATTGCTTCTTCTCTTTTTTTTTTAGAATTAAATATTTTTTTTTAAATTTTCCATGGTTACATGATTCCTGTTTTTACTTTCCCCTTCACCCCACCTTAAACTGCACCCCCTCCATATCAAAGCGCACTTCCACTGGTTTTAACATGTGTGATCAGTCAAAACTTACTTAAATATTATTGATAGTTGCATTGGTGTGGTCATTTAGTGTCTACATCCCCAACCATGTCCACATCAATCCATGTGTTCAAGCAGTTGTTTTTCTTCTGTGTTTCCACTCCTTCAGTTCTTCCTCTGAATGTGGGTAGCATTCCTTTCCCTAAATCCCTCAGAATTGTCCTGGGTCATTGCATTGCTGCCAGTACAGAAGTCCATTACATTCGATTTTACTGCAGTGTATCAGTCTCTGTGTACAATATTCTTCTGGCTCTGCTCCTTTCACTCTGCATCAATTCCTAGAGGTCTTTCCAGTTCACATGGAATTCCTCCAGTTTATTATTCCTTTGAGCACAATAGTATTCTATCACCAGCTTATGCCACAATTTGTTCAGCCATTCCCCAATTGAAGGGTATACCCTTGTTTTCCAGTTTTTTGCCACCACAAAAAGCGCAGCTATAAATATTTTCATACAAGTCTGTTTATCTATGATCTCTTTGGGGTACAAACCCAGCAATGGTATGGCTGGATCAAAGGGCAGGCATTCTTTTATAGTCCTTTGAGCATAGTTCCAAATTGCCATCCAGAATGGTTGGTCCAGTTCACAACTCCACCAGCAATGCATTAATGTCCCAATTTTGCCACATCTCCTCCAACATTCATTACTCTCCCCTGCTATCATTTTAGCAGGTGGTACCTCAGAGTTGTTTTGATTTTCATTTCTCTAATTATTAGAGATTTAGAACACTTTCTCATGTGTTTATTGATAGTTTTGATTTCTTTATCTGAAAATTGCCTATTCATGTCTCTTGCCCATTTATCAATTGGGGAATGGCTTGATTTTTTATACGATTGATTTAGCTCCTTGTATATTTAAGTAATTAGACCCCTGTTAGAGTTTTTTGATATAAAGATTTTTTCCCAGTTTGTTGTTTCCCTTCTGATTTTGGTTGCATTATTTTTGTTTGTACAAAAACTTTTTAATTTAATATAATCAAAATTATTTATTTTACATTTTGTAATTTTTTCTAACTCTTGCTTGGTTTTCCTCAATTGCGTCTTAGTGGAAGTTGCTCTTCAATGTGCTTAGGAGGAATGGAATGGGAACCAGCAGTTAAAATGAACCCTAAATATTTCACTTCAGGGAGATACCACTGAACTTTTACTTTGGAGACCTTGTGACCTCTCTTACGCAGCTCTAAAAGGAGATATTTGCTATCTTCTTGGTACCCTGTGGCATTTGGTGAGGCCAAGAGAAAATCATCCATATATTGAATTAAATGGCTATGCTCAAATTTAATACTATCTTTATCTTCACTCAAAAATTGTGAGAACAATGTAGAGCTGTCCACAAACTGCTTGGGCAAATGAGCCCAAGTCCACTGAGAACCTTTCCAGGTGAAGGCAAACATGTCTGGAATTCTCATGAATCGGTATGGAAAAGAATGCAGATGTGCGTTTTGGAATGGCTCCGGGAGACTACATCTCCCTGGACTCTCTACCTCAACTTCCTCAGACACCTCCCACTTCTTTTGTGGGAGATGTCTGAGAAAGTATTAAAGAAGAGAGGACATGAAGGTTTTGGTGCCTTTTTCTATGGAGAGCCTTTTACCCTCGAAAGCTTTGGTCCCAACATAGCTGCCAGAGATCTAACTCCTACTTTCCCAAACCTTTCTTTTCTAACCCTAAATAAACCCAGCTAAATATCCCTGGAGTCTAGAGCCTGATTTTGTTCTGCTCATAGGCTACCTCTAAAAGGCTCAGAGGTTAATTTCCCTACTGGGGCTGGGGGGACCCAGCTACCTTTCTTCCCTTACTTTTCCCTACCTTCTCCCATCATCTTTCTTTTCTCACCATAACATTCTGGAGAGCCAGATGGGACTCTGATCCTGTCTGCCTGCCTACCTGTCACCCTGCTTGCTGCCTTTCTGCCTATGGGTAAGTTTAAAACTTTTTGCCCCAAACCCAGCATAGCAGGGGTCCCTTTCTCCTACTAAGCAGTTTCAACCCTTGCCAAGTTCCTCTGCCTTAGTAGGAGGTCCTGGTTTACTTTGCCCCTACACACAGCCCAGGAGCATTGCCTTAATCCTCCTCATCTCTGCTGGGCTAAAACCCAGCAGGTGGTCTGGCTAAAAAATCCAGCAGGGGTCTAGAAAAATCACTTATCTCTCTCTCACTTCCACCCAGCCAGCCTGCTTCTAAAACTCCCTGACTGCCTTCTAACTTACCTGTCTAGTTCTAATCTCTCCCTCTAGAACAAATTTGTCTTTAAACAGGCAGCTCTCCAACCCCCCAAAAACAAAACCCAACTTACCTTTACAGCAAGGCAACCCAGATTACTTTAACCACACCTCCTTCCTCCAACCTGGCTCCCTGCATTCCACAGTGCCTTAACTCCACCCCCTTACTCACAATTCCCTTTCCAACTCCCATCCCCCACCAGCAATTTTCTCTTCCCCCTGTAGTACTGCATGCTGGCCATATACTTAGTATTTTTCCACTTTTCTGCTGAGCTGCAGTGCTGCCTTTATGCCACTGGAGGGCAGCACCAACAATAAATAAATGAATGAATGAATATATATATATATATATATGCCGTGCAACATGATCTACAAAAAAGCCTTTTGGCTTTTGCCAAATTGGAAGTCTTTAAGGTTTCCGAATGTCTCCTTTTCCTAATGCTGCTAGGAAATCTTTTCTTAATCCTCAATATTAAGACATAAAAGGCTACAAATCAGGAAATGCAAGCAAAAATACAAGCAGTGGTGCAAATTCAATTAGAAAATTTCAAACACTCTTTGCATGATCCAGTGGAAAAGGAGCATCCCATCCAAATGTCTAATTCAAATTTTTGCAAACCTGTTCCCAGGTTCTGTACTGAGAGAGGAAAATCCTATTTCTCTTGAAATAGGGATGGACCCTTCTCATATGTCTCAGGTAGAGAAACTCCTCTCTCAGGTTGTGCAACTCCTGGCCAACCCTCCCTCCCTTGCCCCTTCTCACAATACCCTGACCTCTCCCAATGCCCTGTCCTCTTCTGTCCCTTCTACCAGTCCACACCAAACCCCAGCACCAAGGAAACTTCATACTCCTACCATAACTGTTCCTATCCATACTGCCTCAGTAAGCACACAAACAACTCCAAAGAAACCAAGACCATAGACTGATTCCTATGATGGTCTTTTCCCCTTAAGGGAAATGCCCACAATAGAATGAACTAGGGATGTGTTAAACTCAAGAAATCCTACTCCTTTCACACCCAGAATATAAAAGAATTTTAAAAAGATACTCTTAGTTACTGTAAAAGTGAAATTTGGGAAATGCCATCTAAAAGTATATATATTTTCTATGGACACGTGGAAATTATCAAACTACATTTTCCGTGGTCCAACGGGTTTCCATTTCCGGTTCTTTGGGCGTGGGGAGGCCTACGTCTCCACGCAGAGAAGAGTTTAAATCTCCTGGGTTAGGAGGGAGTGGACTCTTGGCCAGCAGACTCGGGAGGAGACAGGAGACAATAATGGTGAGGGCGGCGGTTTTGAATTCTTACAAGCGTGTGGTCTAATAACTTTATCTATCAAAATGGCTTTAATTAAATTACTAATTTATATTATTATTTCAGTCATAATTATTTTTCACATTTATAATTATGGCAACCAGAAGTTTGGAAATCGAATTTTCAATTTTCCAGATAGCCTTTCAGAAACGATAGCCATGCCTGACTTTTGGCCATCTGGCTCAGCTCTTTTGAGCACTTTTTTAAAAAGGGAAAGTGACTTTCCTTGCCATGCTTTTGCTAAAAGCAAGAGCACGTTTTTGCGTCTGGCGGGACTCAGCCAGCCAGTCCAGCCCAAACCACCTTGGGAGGGAGGTCAGGCCAGCAGATTAGGGCTTTTGGCTTTACACTAAAATGCCGGAGCCCAGCCAGTGTGTCTCTGCCGTTGACCTCCATTCCTGCCTCTGATCTGACTACAAGCCTGCCAGCATTCCAGTCCCAGTGCTGCCGCTTCCACTTCAACCCTGAGCTCCAACATGGATGACCCCCGGCTGCTGCCTTTGCCGAGATCTCGACCTCCAGAGACTGCTTCAGCTCTGCCGCAAACGATTTGGATAGTATTCCCCTTTCTCCCTATTTCTAGCCTTCCACGTGTTTCTCTAAAGACCTAAATTAGGCAACCCACACAAGCTCTACACATGGGTATTTTCTACAAAACTGACTTTGTTTTTCTCTAGCCCTGAGCCCATGACCAGACACCACGTGGACCTAGCGTTTACCCGTAATTGGCCGCATGGCCTATTCAAACTTGCTTGTGATTAAAAACTGAACTCAGGGGAAGAATATTCACCACCATACCTGCTCAGAACTTTGAACTTTAAAAAACTCCTTAAACTCAGCAGAACTCAATCAAAAGAACCTTAAATTGAACAAGGGGTGAACTTTTAAAACCTCGGAACTGAATGAGCTTTATTTCTGTTTTTTAAGAGACTGTATCTTACTGTATTTTGTTAATTACTTTTGTGAACTAATCTTGCTTATTTCATTGATTTTTCCTGTTGCACTGAATCATTTTACACTAATGAAGTTTCTGCTTATGATGTTATTACATTTCCTAATTTACTTAAAGCTTACTGTATCAGAAGCAATGCGGTTATATGTACCACCTATGAACATCTTATAGAGCACATGTCTTTTAAAATTTATTCTGTCAAGGGGCAGCTGGGTAGCTCAGTGGAGTGAGAGTCAGGCCTAGAGACAGGAGGTCCTAGGTTCAAACCCGGCCTCAGCCACTTCCCAGCTATGTGACCCTAGGCAAGTCACTTGACCCCCATTGCCCACCCTTACCAATCTTCCACCTATGAGACAATACACCGAAGTACAAGGGTTTAAAAAAAAATTAAAAAAAAATAAATAAAATAAAATTTATTCTGTCTTGGTAATTGTAAAGAACCTTGAAAGTTTCCATGCCTTGAGAATTAACTTGTAATTTTACAAGAGGTATTTTTAACTTTTACTTTAAATCCTTAAGAATTGTTGTCTTAAAGGATAAAGCTTTTATATATTTTATTATAAGAGATATTATTGCCTTAAATGGGTAGAAGCATTTCCTATCCAGGATTTAGAAAAAAAACAAAACAGGAAGCCAAGGAGCTCCTGTATATTCTTATCTGAGGATAATTTAGACCAGAAGGTTTCTTTTTTATATATCAGATTTTGCTATGGAAGCAATAACAGAATTTGTTGAGAAACTCTTAGCCAAGATTTAAAAGTTGTAACAAGTATATAATTTTAAACATCATTGTTTTAAAATGTGCTATTGGAAATTATGGTACTCTATCTGAATGTGCATTGTGAATCTGCTATTTTGTAAAACCCACTTTCTCTCACAGAGAATCTCATTTTTGGGTAACATATCCCTTCTGGTTCTAAGCTATATATATATATATATATATATATATATATATATATATTTGATTTTTAAAACATTTTTCTAATGAGCAATTGATTTTTCCTTTTTCTCATCTTGTACTGGAAGTACATATATAATCATTATTTATCCTTTTTCTGATTCTACAGCAAATACCTGAGCCTATAGGACTGTGATTTAAATGACTCTCTGATTCCAAAAGGGAATATGAAAGCCGTTAATAGTGCTAAAGAAAGCACATGGTCAGAGACTTGACTGACTAAGATCTGCATGAATTGCAGCAGTTCCATGCCAATACTTTAGGGCTTGGAAATTGGGGTTTGAGTCCTGGAGTCCCAGTCTTTTCTAAAACTTTAGAGGACGTGGGTCCCCTAGACTTATATTCCTAGAAAGCACCTAAGATTGGTTATTTATTTGGCTCAGTTCCCTGTAAAGCTGATAGAAAGCCAGATCAGAGAGAGACATTTTCCTTAAGTCCTGGCCCTGAATGGGTAATTGCACACTGCTGAATTCACTTTAATTAGACCTTCATTCAAAGGTCTAAGTTTATTT
>NC_058133.1:244364722-244382612 GCF_016433145.1 Gracilinanus agilis
TATTCTTTGTATTTTGGCATCCTTAGCTGACCTGAGGTACCCTTTTTAAGAAAAAAGGTGTGTTTAAGATTTACCTTAGGGGGATATCTGTTAAGTTTTTTAAAATTCGATAATGTAATGTAAAAATATATGTATATTTAACTCTTTTAGGAGTAATTTCACGGGGAATTGTACAAATCTTAGAAGAAAATGTATGTTTTGTAATCTATAATGTAAAGTTTAAATTCTTTTGAGAATAATTTCCAGGATAAGGATCGTGCCATCTCCCCAGAATCCAGACGATGAACCTGTTTGGTGAAGACACCATGAAGATGTCTGAAAAGCCTTCACTGTACCATGAAGACCAAATTTTGAACTTTGGGGTGCAGTTGATTGAACTATGGGGAGTTGAAATTGAGTTGTATATATTGTTTTAATTGTACACTGTTATACCAATAGGGGACTGCCCCCAAATTGGTTTTTTGTCAATGTGGCTAATTTTAACCATTTGTTCATCTATTTCTTTTATCCCTCAAATTCCTAAATTTTAGAAGTTGTCTTTTTTTACAGGTCCAGTGAAGAAAAAGGACTAACCTTTTTTTTGCCGGACCTCATGGGGAATTGTAAAAGTGAAATTTGGGAAATGCCATCTAAAAGTATATATATTTTCTATGGACACGTGGAAATTATCAAACTACATTTTCCGTGGTCCAATGGGTTTCTGGTTTCCGGTTCTTTGGGCGTGGGGAGGCCTACGTCTCCACGCAGAGAAGAGTTTAAATCTCCTGGGTTAGGGGGGAGTGGCCTTTTGGCCAGCAGACTTGGGAAGAGAGTTAATAATGACTGGGGCGGCAATTTTGAATTCTTACAAGCACGTGGTCTAATGACTTTATCTATCAGCATGGCTTTAATTAAATTACTAATAATTATTATTATATCAGCCTTTATTATTTTTTATATTTATATTACGAAGACAAAACAATTGCCATAATGAAAAAGATGACTGATATATTCTTTCAATACGATCCTTCTTGTAAGGATGCTGAAAATTTACTTCAGGTCTTTCTGACAGAATGTGAGAGAAATAAAATAATCTCTGTGTTAACAAAGTCTGAGGGCTCAATGCAGCATACTGGCCACCTCAGGATTCTCATTGGAACTGTAATAATCCCAAGAAATATTTGCAATGAAATTGTGCTAGGGATGCCATTCTCATTACAGTGTGAGAATGCTCTGACAGACCAGATGTTTGGACCTAATTTGAATGCCTTATACAATCTGATGAGGAGACACCCTCCCAATTTATGGATAGGCTCATTGAGCTGGGAGGTCGGTACCTGGATCTAGACCTTTTTACTGAAAGGGATATTAGACAAATACAGCATCAATTTGTTACTAATTGCTGCAGAGAAGTCCAAGACTATTTTAAAACATGTTGCCCAAAATGGCCTGAAATGGATCTTGAAGAGTTGAGAGGAATTGCTGTGTATATAGAGAAAAAAGCAGAGGCTAATGACTTATTGGAAATAATACAAAAGGAACTCAAATCTTTATGTGATAAAATAGATAAATAGGAAAGAGGGCATGATATTCAACCAATACCACTTACCCTTCTCTGAGAATCTAATTATTGATCCCTGACCTGCCACTTCTGTGAGAAGAAGGGCCAAGTAATGATGAATTGTAGAAATCTATTCCAATCAATCAGGAATAATACCTACTGGAATAATAATAATTTGAGGAACAACAACTACAGAAACAACAACTATCAGAACAATAACTATAATACTTTCAGGAACCTCAATTTCAGGAATGATTATTCTAGCAACATAAATCAAGCACATAATTCAAACCAAATGACCCCACAATGATATCTTTTAAGTGGAGCTCATGCATGAGCTACTCGGGGTGCTTTGTGGTGCCCCTTAAACTCTATTGCTTTTGTTGTTTTGTTGCTATTAACACTTTTCAGTTTTTTCTCTCCTTAAACATAGCAAAGAAGAAACAGATTTTGCAATACAGTGCCTGTCTATCCTCTTACTTTATTAGTGACATCCTGTATTTGACCCTGGACATATGCCTTTGTGGAAGTCCATAACAACTTGTATTGATAATTTGGAAAACTTATATTGTGAATTTTGACAATTTGGTATTTTATTTGAACATATATTACCTCGAAGAAAACCTGTATTAGTGACCTCTATTGACTTGATTTGTATTTTGTGCCTTTTTGTGAAATTTTTGTATTTTCTTCAATGTATTACTGCTTTTATAACTCCATCATTTTATCTGTTTTTGCACTCACACTTTGGACCATGGCTAATTTAAGAGGAAATGCATCTAAATTCTTGGTTAATATGATAGACAGATAGATTTAAGTATATAGAAAAAAATTTTTGTTAAGCAGGATGGGCTGAGCATTCTGGAGAGGACTGGAATACAGGGTGATGACACAGAAATTGGGATTTGGTCAATTGGCTACCACTGAAGAAGGAGTGTGTGTGTTTTGATCTCCCTGAGAAGGCATCATAATATACCATCATATTTGTGGGAAGAGCAAGCTAGAGCTTGGATTTATAGCTTGGAGGGAGGACCTTCATTCTGTACCAGTTCGCTGTTTTTACCCCACTGGATCTATTGGCTGAATAACAGTTGAGACCCTGGGACACCAGAGGAACAATGCTGGAAGAGTCAGGGATCCAGGAGTGAGATTTCCAAAACCTCTGTCCTGCTTGACTCTTATTGTTAGTGAAAGCTTTACTATAGAACTCCATTCCCTTGCCCTAATATATGTTATTAGTTATCCCAGTTAAGGAAACCTGTTATCACCCTCCTAAATCCTTTACCCTTAATAAACAGTTATTATTGTTTCCTGTCTAATCTCCTTATCCCTAGCAAGAACTCTAGTTTAGGTAGATAAGTTGTTATATTAATTCCCAGCAGGCTGGAGGCTGGTACTCAGATCAACTGATTTAACTGCCATTCCTCTATCTAGGTGTTACCCACTTTCTCAAGTCCTTGCTCACTTTAAGGGCTGGTTTAGTGTATGGCAATTACCTCTAGATATATTTACTGGGTTTATTTTAATCAAGTTACCCAAAAACACTTAACTAAGATGTGGCAGTTTGAATCATCCTTTCTTTAGCAAGAACTTTTATATTCTATCCCTCCTTAAGTGACACGAATTGTAATATATATATATATATATATATATATATATATATATGTTTGATTGTCACTGATTACATGAGATATATATATATATGTACATATATATTTCATTTTAGCACATTTATATAATTGCATTGCAATGTGATATTTTTCCTAAACACATGTCATCAATCTAAATTGAAAAAGTTTTAGATTATTACACTAGTGTAGGTTTATTATGTCCATTAGTTCTAAGAGTAACTGCCTGCCCTAAAGCCTTAGACTACTGAAACTGCCATTGATATTTTACTATTATGGGACTTAGTACATATGTCTGATTCAAAAAAATGGGATCACAAAGGAGCACAGATCTCATCTACACAGTGACAAAGATGCATGGATATCTACACAATGCCAAAGAAGTATGTGCTTAACCTAAATGATGCCAAAAGAGCATACAGGTCATAAAAGAAGAAACCAAGCCTGCTAGGATTGCTGAGACTTGCTGAGACTTCTATGCCAACAACAACAACAAAAAAAGGACTTGAATCTAGTGTGAGACTCAAGATTGCGGCACTTAACATATATTAAGACACAGGATGCATTATATCACACTCTTTGTGAAATTTATATCAAGTATATAACAATTTGCTATTCTGGCTCCATATTCTATCCCTGAGAAGAAACGGCAAAAGAAAAAACAATGAAATATCATACCAAAGAATAAATTTTTAAAAATCTAGTCCCTTTTCCTAACTTTTGTGCTGTAGCAGCTGACTGTGGTCCTGGCTGCTGAGTGGGTAAGTGCATGCTGTTGGACATGGATTAGTTTAATTGGGCATTTTTCAAAGTCCTGTTGTAATTTTGTTTTTTCTTATTTAGAATTTTTCCATATACAATCAGGATTGAATATTTAGAATTTTCATCCAATAGTTATTTGACTATTTTGTGCTATTTTTTCTGATGATTTTAATTGGCACTGATTCATATGTCTCATGACTCAGCCATGAATCCCTGTGTGATTTCCTTGTTTCTTTCTATCCTCCTCAGGGGGGAATGTGCTTTTATTTCATATTAAAAAGTCTAGGTTATTTTGATGTAAGAGGTTTGCTGCCTCCTGGAATCCAAATGGAGATGCTCATAGAGACTGCATGCTACTCCAGGAGATTCTGAGAGAAAAACCAGATGTGAAAAAAATTTGAAAGTTGGGGGGGGGGTTAAAATTTATTTGTCTGGTTAAAATTCATTTGTTTTGTTCAAAAGCATTTGTTTTATATATGTATATATATATTTTGTTTGGAAAGATTTTTTTTAATAAAAAGTGTCAAGTATTTGATTTTCTTTTGTTGTAAAAATTTTTTCCATTTCCCCCTTGTATTGATGTATATACTATTTATTTTATTATGATTGTAAATTTATTTATGTTTGTTATGATCCATTGGGGAGACTGGTCTTCCAAAGGATCACGGGGGAGGGGGAAATGCATGTTTTGGAATGGCTCTAAACCCAGAGAGACTACCTCTCCCTGGATTCTCTACCTCAACTTCCTCAGACACCTCCCACTTCCTTTTTGGAGAGCCTTTTGCCCCTGAGAACTTTGGTCCCAACATAATTGCCAGAGATCTAACTCTTAGCTTTCCCAAACCTTTCTTTTCTAACCCTAAATAAATCCTGCTAAATATCCCTGGAGTCTAGCCTGATTTTATTCTGCTTGTAGCCTACTTCTAAAAGGCTCAGGGGTTAATTTCCCTACCAGAGCTGGGGGGACCCAGCTACCTTCCTTCCCTTCCTTTTTCCTACCTTCTCCCTTCATCCTCTTTTTTTCACAATAACACAGAACACAAGTCTAATACAGCAAATTATGTAGCTATGCTAGGAATACTAGAGATAATTGAGTTTAGGTTCAAAACCATAGGATGTCTTTTTATGACATGATTAATTACAGCCCTTAAGTCTTGGACAAATCTATAGACAGGTTTTTCCATCAGGGTCTAATTTTGGCTTTTTTACAGGTAAGATAGGTGTATTATGTTCAGATTTACATAGAATTATTATTTTTTTGCTCAATTAATTAATTTATAACTGGGGTAATTCCCTCAATGATAGAGGGTATTGAGGAATGGAAGGAAGGAGATGGGCCAGATTTTGTCCTAATTTAAACAGGAACAGTTGATTTAAGGAGGCCAACATCAGAAGATTATATTGCCCAGAGAGACTCAGGCACATCAGCTGGGATTTAAAAAATGGGAGGCTCCTTCATCTCCTGACTGTCTGAAAGAAGGACAGGGAGTAATTTCAAGGATTCCTCAGGCAATTCTAGTGACATAGAGCCATCTGGAGAGCAAGTTATTGTGACTCTATGCTCTCATAAAAGATCTCTCCTCAGGAGATTTATTCTAGGCATTAGAAAGAAAGAAAGTTCCACTGATATGGGTCCTATAGACACCAACCAAGGGGAAAGCTTTGGGACTTTTAGGTGTGGTCCTTATACCCTCACTACATTTATTGAGCCAGTAGAATCACAATCAGAATGAGGAGTATTCTTCAATACATATCTGAAGGCCCCCGTGTCCAAGAGATAATCATAATAAGTATTTCCAACTTTTTGGGTTACATAAGGTTCATCACTATGGGGAGGGGGGAGATAGTGGGTAGGGATAACTGGCATTAAGACATCATGGTCTGGGAAATCAAAAGTTGTACCCTATGGTTCCAGTGACTTAACCCTTCCCCCTCATATCTTCATAAAGATCTTTGGGTATTACCTTGGGCTCCTCCACAGTGAGGGGTATTTTCACCCCAACTTTGTCATGGACAAGCTCCACTTTGGATATATTGTTGTTTGGATATATTGTTTTAGTGTGAGTTATTGTTTGCCTGCCTTGAATGATTATTTCTATAATTGCTATTATTTCTAAAGTTGTTATTTCTGAAGTTATTATTTCCAATTGCTTGTTTCCAGGTCCTACAATTCATCATTATGTGACCCCTTTTTGCACAGAAGTGCCATATAAGTGATTGATATTGGGATTTCTGCAAAGCATTAATGGCCACTACTTGACCTTCATTCTCCTTTTCTTTTTTATCAAACCTTTCAGTTAAAGATTTTAGGTTTTTCCTTAATGTTTCTACCAAGTCATTGCTCTCCACATTTTTCTATTCATGGCCTTTTCATACATAAACTGGAAACCTTAATTCCTCGAAGTCCATATTAGGCTGTTTTGGCAGTTTGTCTTAAAATAATTTTGGACTACTTTGCAACAGTTATTTACAAACTGTCTTCTAATTTGTCTGACATCTCTCTCTTTGGACAGGTCAAGGTCTATGTATCTTCCTCCCAGATCAATAAGTCTATCCATAAACTTGGAGGGTGTTTCATTACCTGATTGCTTAAGACTCTCAAACTTGATCCATGTATCTGGCCTATCAGAGCAATCTCTCATTGCTTTCAGTGATGCTTCTCTAGCATGGAATAGTTGCAAATATTCTCCTTCATCATTAACATCCCATTCTGGGTCTTGCTCCAGCCAATGAACCGCATTCCTTCCCCAAGCTTTAATAACAAGAGAAATAATTTTATTTTTCTCCCTTCCTGTCATAAAAGCTTGGAGCAAGTTTTGTATATCTTGGTATGCAGGATCATATATATGAAATATATTATCCAGGGTCTTAATGACCACAATAGGTTCGTCTTCAAAATAAGGAACATTTTGTTTGAATTTCTTAAAATCTTGGGAAGTAAAAAAGTGAGTGGTACCTTAAGGTACCTGTTTAAGATGGGCATGTCCCTTAAGGGGAAAAGGCCTTTAACTGAATTGGTTGTGATTCTTGTCTTTTGGCTGGATGTCTGTGTTGATACAGAGAAAGTAAGGGTAGGAGTAAGGGGAGTAGCTGGTGAGGTGAGAGGGCAGAGTTGGTCTGAGGATGGGCAGGGCTTAGGGCTGGTACAAGGGACAGGAGAGGGCAGGGTGCAGGGAGAAGGGACAGGGTGGGGTGGCAAGGAGCTGTACAAAACAGAGAGGAAAAATTCCATCTGCAGTATAGGTTGGGAGGGATCTTCCTTTTCAATCTAGAGACTAGGCAAGGATTTTAAAAAATCATCCATTTGGGCATGCATTTGGGTCAGCATTCGAAGCAGGTTAACCTTTTGTTGTTTAATGTTGAGACCAATGAAAAGAAAACCTTCTAGGAATATCAAAAGAAAAAGGCAGTCTGAACCCCTATGTTTTCCCAATTATATAAAAACCATTAGGGACAAAAAGCTTTCTTTTAAAGTTGCTAAAATAGTTTGAAACATCCTTTCTCCTCAGTTTTAGCTGAATGACAAAATAAAAAAACAATTTAGTTGGATGCAAGGAGTTTTAGGGTGCAGAGGTTGGCACAAGAGACCCCCTGTGCATGTTAAGTTGTCAGATGTAAACCTCCCCCCACCCCCCAACAGGAGCCTAGGGACATGGAGGAGGAAGCTAGAGGTTTAAACGGCAGGGATAGGGAGAGCTGAGGCTATGCTGTGTTCCCTTATAGCTTTGAAAACCCATGTGGGTGGAGGGAGGGGTTGGCCATAGCCAGAAACAGAGGTGGTAGCAATGGAAACTCAGCTAGTGGGACCAGAAAAATAGCTGACTGCAAGAGTGTAGTAGTTGTAGGGAAAAGTGTGAAAGCCACAGAGCTAGCGGGTGGGGGAAAGGATTAATACTTCACCTTCCAAGTAGGATCTCTGGGGAGGCTGGTGCCAGCAAGAACAGCTTGTTATGAGAGAGTGCAGAGCAGCAGGAGCCCAGGGCTGGGTTTGGGACTGAAACTGGAACCAGGACTAGGACTGAGTCCAGAAGTGGGTCTGGGGTGGCAGACCTGGTGATGGTGCCTCCTGCTGCCCCACCTGGGAGCCCAGGGCCAGGTTAGAAGGAACAGGTTGAAAGCTGAAGGATGGAACCTCTGTTTTGTGGTGGGCTGGGGTAGATAGTGAGCCCAGGAAACTCCGAAGAGAGTTCCCTGGAGTTGGGGTGGGGCTCATGGCAGGAGAAAAACCCAATTTCTCTATTTACCCAAAGGTTCTGAAGTCCCTTCTAGTCGCCAAATATTTAAGGATAAAAATAAATAACCTAAATATTTTAAAGTTTATAAGGTTTAATAAAACAAAGTAAGAGAGAGAGAGGGGTTCCTTCAGCCAAGCGAGCAGGGGACAAAAAAGAAGCCACAACCCAAGCAGCCTGCCACACTAGAGCCCAAGCCCAAAAGCCCCTGGGTTTCAGCAAATATATATAGAAACACACACACACACACACACACACACACACACACACACATTCAGCTCAGGGAAACAAGAAAAGGGTACCCGGGAAGAGTAAAGAATGCTGGGAAATGAAGTCCCCAGGGCACAAATTTTTAAAACATACAAATTAGAAGCATTTAAAATTTAGTAGTGAAATCTCTGCCTAAGAAACATATTAGACATACAATATAAGCAAAACACCACAGAAAATTGAGAAGAAACTCAGAACTTATGTTCTTAAGCTTCTATTTGAAGCTTTTTCACAAAAATGTACAACCATTTAAACCTTAAGTCATAGAATTTCAAGTTTCTGAAAGACCTTTCTTTATTTTGATTGATTCAAAGCAGTTACCCAGAACTTTAATTGAACACTCAGGCTCCCACAGTCCACTTCAGCTTCCCATTAAAAATTTTCAGCCAACCTTTCACGTATCTGATTTACACTATCCTCACTCTTACTATAATATAGATACTGCTTCACTCACATACATATATACAAACGGGCGAGCGCACATACACATCAAACAAGACGTGTGGACCTTGCAGTCAAGTTGAACTGGACTCCATTTTGGCCAAAAAAAAAACATGCTCAGGATCTGAATTAGGCTACATTAGCCAACCATATGCACATATATAGTCCAAAAATCCCTCAGGTACCTGGTCCTCTCCATAGTAGCCCTGCTAAGGGTCCTAGGATGGCACCACAGAATTGTGAATGCTCCAACCCATTAACAGAATTTTTGACTTAGAACTCCAAGGGTACAGCAGGTGTAGAGTCTGTTAACAGGTGGCTGAAGGCAGCCCCCACTTCAAATCCCACTTCTGACTGTGTCAAAGTGGAATCTAGAAGCTCCCAAATTTGCAGCCTAGAAAGATTTAATGAACCCCAGTTTACTTAGCTTGAAGATGAAAACCTCAGGTTTTACCTAGTCACAATAGCATTCCTCTCTGAGGGAAAGACTAACAATGGGTCTAATTGCTAATCCCATCAGGTGCTAAGTATCTCTTTTGTCCCAGTGGTTTCTACCCTTAGGCCAAAGTCCTTTACTAAGATGGCCCAGCCCTTGGCTGGGCCTTTCCCTTTTGTGTCCATTGTAAAGCATCAGCCCCTTACTGCTATTCCTGTCTGGAACTCCTCATTTTCCTTTGTTACCATTGTAAAGTCAATCAACTATCCCTCTCATCCTTAGTCCCCATTTTCCCCTAGAAAGGTATCTAAGCTTCCCAACTTCAATAACTCCTTGGAATTGTCTAATCTAGTGCAGTGACTCTGCATAGGTGTGTGGTGTGCAGCTCTGTGTAGAGGCCTAACTCAGCCCTGTACCCCTTTCCTTAATTAAAGAGTGGGTTTTCTAACTATTTAATAGTTCTGTGTTTTTCCCAGTCATATGTTAACTTTGAAATAACACAGAACTACCAAAGTAGTCAGAAAAAAACACTCTTTAATCAGGAATGGGGATAGGTCCATATTTGACTGCCACACAGTCCAAGAAAACAAAATCTACACAGGGCCTTTTACCCTGGGGACTCTGGGGACATGTCCCTGGGAGAAGGCACCATGCTAGATGCCAACTCCAAAGAGAGACAGAGCTTGGGGGGTCTCTTATACCCTCTGGAGAACTAGGTATAGCAAGCCTACATAGACAAACTGTAAGCAGGCTGCAAAGAGGTTTTGCAGTCAGCCTGGGTGGGGTGTGTCAGAGTGGTCAGCGATAACAATTAGAAAGGAAAGGGCCAAACTAAGACTAGGGTTTCCCAAGAGAAGTTTAATATAAGAGAAGCCTCTAAAACAAATAAAAGGACTCAACATTTTTACTATGTCCACAAATCCCGCCCACACTAGGTTTCCCAAATAGTTTTAAAGTCAGTGGTTCAGGGGGCAGCTGGGTAGCTCAGTAGCTCAGTGATTGAGAGCCAGGTCTAAAGAGGGGAGATCCTAGGTTCAAATCTGGACTCAGACACTTCCTAGCTGTGTGACCCTGAGCAAGTCACTTAACTCCTATTACCTAACCCTTACTAGTCTTCTACCTTGGAACCAATACTCATTATTGATTCTAAAATGGAAGGTAAGGGTTTAATAAACAAACAAACAAACAAACAAATAAATGAAATAAAGTCTATGGTTCAAACCAAAACAAGGATGCCTGGCACTGGGGTTTCTTAAAGGGCCAGGGTAAAATTGAGGTATCCAAATTTTCTGTCCACAAAATTTTCAATAAAATGCTATCTGAGATTTCATCAAATCCTAGATAAATCCTTAGGTCTCAAAGATTCTTCAGATGTGGCCAAACCAAAAGTGGTACTTTTTTTTTTTTCTGTATGAAGCTCTAATCTTGTTATAATCTGTATACTTCACTGAGGTGATAAAACTAGCAATTGTCAATGGAAAACTTTAAGCCCTTTTTCTCAAGCCAATCCAACACTTTCAGCAATTTTTCTTTATATTCTTCTAAGATCTTCCCAAAGACAAGGTGTAACAAAGGTCCCTAATTCTAATTACTTTCTCCCACAGTCTTTGAAAAGTAGCAGGCTCCTCAAGGCATGCATTTAAACTAGTAAGATAACTAGACAAATGAAAGCAGTCTTCTCTTTAACTTCTGCTACCATACAGATCAGTTAATAGCCACTTGTGCAAGCCTGATAGGAATGACCTACCTACTCAAAAGAATCTTGAATTGCCTGTTACTGTGGCAAAGGCTCTTTTATTTTATCAGCCCTAGAATGGGTATTCATGAGCCAGTGTTAGAAGTGTTACAGCCAGCAAAAAAGTACAAAGTTTGGGAGCACTGCAGGCTCCTTTTATTCCAGTCCCTAATGCAAAAATAATCCCTTATTCACATTGGCTGGTTACTTGAGGGTTACAATCTTATCCAGCAAGCTAGCTAATCTGAACATGCAATTTACAATGCCAATTATCCTAATTATTCAAACAGGCTTTAACCAATCAAAACAAAGTCTATATCTGCATCTCCTGTAAGTCTTTTAAAGGAATAACCTATTATCATGTTCCTTTGTCATGACCTGCTGATGTGGGTGTGGGGAAATGGGGTTTGAGCTAAGAACACAAAACTTAACTTCTTTTGATCAAAAAGCTCCCTGACTCCATCTTAGTGACTCACTGAGAGAAATATACCATCTTACTGAACTTCATCTCTCACAAAGTCCAATAATGAAAATCAATGACTTCCCAACAAGGAAACAGGGCATATTGAAGAAACATGGCATATTGATAAATTTTGTATTTTTTTGTTTGAGGTACAGTAATCAACACACACTAATATCCTTTCATTCTTTTTCAGTACCACCATTAAGAGTGTTCCTATGGGCAACTGGACTCTTGTTATTATACCATTCATTAGCAGTTTCTTAAAAATAATTCATCAAGGGGGCAGCTGGGTAGCTCAGTGGAATGAGAGTCAGGCCTAGAGACAGGAGGTCCTAGGTTCAAACCCGGCCTCAGCCACTTCCCAGCTGTGTGACCCTGGGCAAGTCACTTGACCCCCATTGCCCACCCTTACCAATCTTCCACCTATGAGACAATACACCGAAGTACAAGGGTTAAAAAAAAAAATTCATCAAGAGCAAAATAATTTTGCTTTCATTCTTTTTCAGTACCACCATTAAGAGTGTTCCTATGGGCAACTGGACTCTCGTTATTATACCATTCATTAGCAGTTTCTTAAAAATAATTCATCAAGAGCAAAATAATTTTGCAGAACTTTCCCAGAATAGTTGGTTTTTCCAATGTCACATTCATGCAATGAAAATATATTTGTAAGGGGCAGCTAGGTGGCTCTGTGTGAACTGAGAACCAGGCTTAAGAAACCCAGGTCCTGGGTTCAAATCTGACCTCAGACACTTCCTAGCTATGTGACCCTGGGCAAGTCACTTAACTCCAATTGCATAGCCCTTACTGTTCTTCTGCCTTAAAACCTATACTTAGTATCAATTTAAAGACAGAAAGTATGGATTTTCTTTTTAAAAATTTTAAAGAAAGAAAGAAGAAAAGAAAAAATAAATTTAAAAATTTGTAAGACTTCTGAATCACATGACCAACAAGATAGAAAACTAGTGTCAAAGGGAGGTGAGTTTTGGGGATAGGATACAATGGGTTCACTGGAGCCAATATCAGGATATTAACTGTGGGTTGGAAACCAACAGGAAGCCAACAGTAACTCTGACCAGGGCAGAGCCTGTACTGAGAACACAAACAGACCACTCAGTAAAATTGGGAAACTTGTTTAATTAAAGAGGAAAGGTTAAAGAGAATGGGATAAACCCTAAAGCTAAATTTCTAACTAAAACCCCCAAATATCTAAGGAGAGTCTTCAGAGCTGTCTACACTAATACTCTCCTCACTACGAAAATCCCCAGGCTCTGCTCTTGATAAACTGCACTAAGCTCCTCTTTTTTGGTATTAAGGTACTGGTCTGTGTAAGCTTGACAGGACCCAGGTAAGGTCCTAGATTCAAAAGGACCCAGATCTGGTTTCACAGTCATTGCAGACAGTTGGTTCAGGAGCATCAGTTTCTTCTCAGATGAAATACAGCACACAAGAGAGCAGGCAGGACAGGAATAAGGAAAAGCAGTCACCCTCTCCAGATACCTCTAGAGAGACTGCTCACCTCCTCCCTTCTAATCTAACCCTTCCCTCAGAATTCTAGAATCTTTCCCTGTTGACCTCATGCCGCTCTCCTCTGCATCTATTCCTTGCAGACCATCCTCACATCTATATCCCTCTCTTACATATAACACTAGACATTTTTTGCCAGTCTTCACAAACTCTCAAAACTTCCCAAAATAAGAATTATCTGTAAGGCAAAAGTAACTCAGCTGACTTTCCCAAGAAACCTAATGAGGTAATAGCCTAATGAGCAACTCTGAGAGAAAGCTAATCCCTAATCACTAACATGTTAACTCAATATTCCCTACCCCACAACCTCACACACTCTGTTAGGGCTGCACATCACATTTATGCTCTGAGATACATTGAGAAATTCCCTTGCCAGTGTTATAGGCTCTACTTTGCACCTGTTCTCCTACCAGTATTCTATGGAAATAAGTAATAGAATTCAACTCAGTGTACCTCTAGCTTCCCTGGGCAGCAGAAGTAGAAGTCTATGCCTATACACATGTATATATAGTTTTATTTTTATGCACATACATATATAAGTATTGTGTGTGCTTAGTGCATAATCAAAGTCTATTGCTTAGAAACACATAAGTGTTAATAATTGTTAATACTTTAAATGTGAGAACTTCCTCTGAAGCCATCCACCAACTTCACAAAAGTTGTTGTGTTCTACCAGGTGGGTAGAACACTCAGAAAGGGGGACCAGGGACTGAGAGAAAAATGGGTGACAGGTTAAGTCTAAGGGAAGGAGAGCATAAGGTGAGAAGAAAAACACAGAGACAAAGAAAGTTCCAACATGAAGTAGTGAGTTAGCTCTAATGGAATACTGGAATAGAGCTCTGGGAGTGAAGAGCTTGCTCTTAGTCAGACATACAGATGTTTTTATTGGGATAACAACAGTAAAGGGGGAAGAGAGAATAATAATTAAACAAGTGTTCTGATACATTAACATTATGAGGTAATGGTCACAAGATATAAACTGCTATATCCTAAGACAATAGGTATAGCTAAACCCAGATCAGGAGTTCATATGGCCTAAGGCAGTGACATTATTCCTAATCTGACAAACACAATGAGTAGGATACAATACAAGGAAACAAAGAGTTGCCTTAGAAACAGACTGACATGAGCATTTCCTTTCCTTTGGCCCCCTCTTTAAAAAGTTTGCCTCATCACTGGCCTAAGGCATCTAAGCTTGTTTGATACAGATGTTAATTGATTGTTACTGGCAAAACCAGGAGACTGAGATAGCTGGTCAGTCTTCTGGAGTGTAGCCTCAGGGATGGGTTAGGAATTTGACAAGGTTAAGGTTTAACTTAACTCAAGGTTACAGAGACCAATCATTAGAAATTTATCATAAGAGTCAGCTTTTTGAGCACCCCTAAAATATTATCAAAATTAGTATACGTCTGGACTCCTATATCCTCCAATAATGAATGGGCTATTACCTGAAGAAACTGAATCATAATATTGTTGTTTTCCTCACTATAAATAAAATTAGAAAACATAAAGAAGTTGTGATCAAATTGACAGTCAATTTAAGTTTTTTAAAATTTTTTATTTTCAGTTTCAAATTCTCTCTGTCTCTACATTCTTCCTCACTCTTTGAAAAAAGCAAGAAATACTATGCCCATTTTAGATGTAATCATGAAAAAAAATAGAAAAAGAAAAAAATTTATGTTTCCATCTTCACTCAGAGTCTATGAGTTCTTCCTCTGGAGGTAGATAGCATTTTTCATCGTGAGTTCTTTGGAATTGTTTAGGATTATTATATTAATCAGAGTTGTTAAGTATTTCACAGTTGATTATCAAATTAAAAATACTTTCATTGTACTCCTGAATCTGCTCATTTCCTCTATAACAGTTCATATAAAGTTCCTCAGGTTTTTATGTGATATTGGAAATTTGGGAGTCCTTGAACTAATTTTGAGGTCACTGATCTAAACTTCCTATGGACATTTAGAGTTCCTTGAAACTATATTTCCCATGAGCCAACGGGCTTCCTGTTTTGCGTAATAATGTAAACAGAAGGATAAATAGTGAGAGACTGGATGGGTACTTCCTCTTTGGTGATTTGGAGCAGAGCCAAGATGGAAGGAAGAGGTAACAGGGCCTGCATATTTCAAACTAACTCTTAATATGGCATGTGGCTTCATTTTTCTAATGGCTGTTAATCTTTAAAAACCATAATATTGTATTTCTTACATTAATGGCAACAACAAAGGAATAATGCAACTCTAAATTTTTCAGATAGCCTAACAAGCCATGATCTTTCTGCCATGATTCTTTCCCTTGCCCCCACAGGCAGAACTTGGAGAGCATTCCAAATTCTCTCTGGAGCTGTGGACCTGCTCTTGCCGTTTTTGTGCTTTTCTTTTTGGCCACTTTGCTCAGTTCTTTTGAGTGACTTTTTGAAAGGGGAAAGTTACTTTGCTGGAAAACGCCACGCTTTTGCTGATAGCTCTAGCAGCCTATTCCTGCTTGCCCTTTCCTCCCCATGGCCTCAGATCCAGCCATTGCAGGTAGCCCCCAACCCCACCTCCCCCTCCCTAGGGGGGGAAGCAGTTTTTGACCTTCCCACCCGAGTGCTGATTCCAGATCCTAGCTGCCTTTTCTGATTCTGACTCCCCATCCCCTTGGATGCCAGGTGCTTGACCCCCACCTAAACTCCAGCTGATCCTGTGCTGCCACTGCAGCTGATCCCAGCTGCTCCACCTGAACTCCATTTGCTGCACACAACCCTAGCTGCCGCTTCAAACTTGGGAAGCATAGAAAACGCCTTCTTTCTCATTGTGCACACTGGAGAATTTTCCAGGTATGTTTGAGGAGAGCTTCCTCCCCCTACAAGCCTACTCCACGTGGCTTTTCCAGTCCTTAGCCCAGGCTTTTCCAGTCCTTGCTCCAGTTGGCTTCCATGCTCTGCCTTTGGGGGAGGGGACTGAGTTAGCATGTGGGCCCTAGTAGACTCCAGTTCTAGGATATGTTTTTTTTCTTCCTACCATTCCTTGGCTGAGACTCAGGGGAAAGATTCACCTCTCTATGCATGCTGGCCATTTGGGCCAAGGAAACTTAAATGGAACTTTTAAAAAAGTGGAGGTGGATTTAAAACTCCTTAGACTCCATGTTTTTTTTTAAGTCTTTGTATCTCATTGTATTTTACTGATTATTGTTTTATGAGTTAATGTTTGCTGTTTTAAGTTAATATATTAATCTGATCAATATCTTTCTGTTACACTGAATCATTTTAAGCAAAGTTTTTGGCTGCTAGATAAATTCTGTTCATGATTTTATTGTAACTCCTTAATAGTGAACAAGTTTATTATAATTGGTAGAAAGGTTTTTTTTAACTAACTGCTTATAATTTGTCATTCACTTATATTATTGTATTTCCTGATTTCTTTAAGGTTTAAAATTTTTTAAAAGTTTACCTGTATTAATCTAATTCTGTTATATGATTCTTGATCTGTACCATTTACCTATGATTTAACAGAACAATGTATCATTGTAAAATGACCATGAACATCTTAAACACATTTTTTTTAAAGTTGTAAAAGCCCATAAGTCCTATGTATACTGAATTTGTCATCTCAACTATAGGTTCACATATTGCCTTAACAGTTTTATTTATCTTGATAATTGTATACAACCTTGAAGACTATGATGCCTTGACAATTTAAATTGTAATTTTTATAAGAAGTCTTAAAAGTTGACTTTGGGATTTTATAGTAACTTCTGAATGGATGATAGATTTATATATATTATAAAGAATGTTATCTTAAAAAGGTAGCAAAAACAAATGGAAGTTTCCTACCCAAACTTTTTATATATTAAATAACACAGGAAGCCAAAAAGAGCTCCTGTATGCTTGATATTTTAACTCTTTATTTTAATTTATTTTCTCATCAGAAGGATCTAGAATTCCTGGTGATATTTTAGACCCAAACAGGTTTTTATCAGATTTTTTTTAGGCTCTGCCCCACAACTGGGCAGTAATAGATTTTGTTAAAAATATCTCAGCTAAGGTTGAATGATTTACTATACCTGTTGAATTGTGACAATTATACATTTTTAACATCTCAGTGAATGGTTATAATAATGGGTTTGTTTGCTGTTGCCTTTAAATGTGTTATTCTAATTTTGGAAAATTTTGGTACTTTATTTGAATTGCATTATAAATTTCTGCACTCACATTTACACTCACAGGAGTTCATGGAAAAGCTTAACAGGAAATGGATCTCATTTTTTGGGTGAAAAAACCTTTCACTAATTCTAAGCTATATATATTTTGATTTTTTAAACATTCTTTTATTATTTTTCCCTTCTATGTGCAATAAAGTATTTGAGATTTTTCTCTCTCATTTTTGTACTTGAAAACATTGTATTTTTCCCTGAATTTTTATTTTTATTTTTTGCTTTTCCTTTTATTTTTTTAATAGAAAAATTAACTCTTTTCCCCCTTTTTCTCATTTTTTGTACTTAAAGTGCATATAATCCATATTAATTCCTTTTGATTTTATAGTAATATAAGTTTAATATAAATATATATTTTCTATAATATTAATGCATCCCCAAAAGCCTTAGACTATGGTAACCTGCCAATTATTGGTAAATATTATGAGACTGTGGTTAATGATTCTGTCTGATTCCAGGAGAAGGGAACAAAAGAGTCACAAGGTCAAGGAGACCACCCAGTCCAAATGGGATTGGTGAGAAACTGCACAGTTCCTGGCAGCACAAGGTCAAAAAAGACCATATCAATCCAGGTAGGAATGAGCAACTTCTATACCTATACTGAAGGACTTGAATTTAGCAACTGGGGTTCAGGGTTGCAGTTTTTCTGACATATGTTAGAGGCC
>NC_058133.1:244382690-244567070 GCF_016433145.1 Gracilinanus agilis
TATAATGTAAAGTTTAAATTCTTTTGAGAATAATTTCAGGATAAGGATCTTGCCATCTCCCCAGAATCCAGACGACGAACCTGTTTGATGAAGACACCATGAAGATGTCTGAAAAGCCTTCACTGTACCATGAAGACCAAATTTGAACTTTGGGGTGCAGTTGATTGAACTATGGGGAGTGGAAATTGAGTTGAATGCAATTTGTTCTAATTGTACACTGTTATACCAATAGGGGATTGCCCCCAAATTGTTTTTTTGTCAATGTGGCTAGTTTTATCCATTTGTTTATCCATTTCTTTTATCCCCCAAATTCCTAAATTTAGAAGTTGTCTATTTTTACAGGTCCAGCAAAGAAAAAGGGCTAACCTTTTTTTTGACGGCCCTCAGGGGGAATTGTAAAAGTGAAATTTGGGAGATGCCATCTTTAAGTATATATATGTATTTTCTATGAACACGTGGAAATTATCAAACTACATTTCCTGTGGTCCAACGGGTTTCCGGTTCCGGTTCTTTGGGCGTGGGGACACCTACGTCTCCATGCAGAGGACAGTTTAAATCTCCGGGGTGAGGAGGAACTTACTCTTTAGCTACTGAGCGCATGGAGGTAACAATAATGGCTGGGGTGGCAGTTTTAAATTCTTACAAGCGCGTGGTCTAATGACTTTATCTATCAGCATGGCTTTAATTAAAATACTAAAATATATATTTATCTCAGCCTTTATTATTTTTTATCTTAATAGGGTGTGTATGTTTTATAATCAGAATGTCTGTATTGAATCTATAATGTAAAATTCTTTTGAGAGTAATTTCAGAGGGGAATGTGTTATTCTCCTCAGAAGGGAATATATATTTTATAATCTATAATGTAAAGTTTAAATTCTTTTGAGAGTAATTTCAAGATAAGAAATTTGCCATCTCTCCAGAATCCAAACAATGAATCTGTTTGGAGAAGGCTCCATGAAGATGCCTACAGAAACCTACACTACATCATGAAGATCCAAAATGAACTTTAGCATGCTGTTGATTGAACTATGGGGAGTTGAATGCATTTGTTTTGAATGTACATTTTTATGCCAAAGGGGACTTCCCCCTATTGGCTTTTTGTCAATGCCCTAGCAATCATAGGATTATTGTTTTTGTTCTCTTTTCTTTTTATTCCCAAATTTCTGTAATTTAAAAGTTAGTTATGTT
The DNA here is from genome assembly GCF_016433145.1 of Gracilinanus agilis. Taxonomy (NCBI): domain Eukaryota; kingdom Metazoa; phylum Chordata; class Mammalia; order Didelphimorphia; family Didelphidae; genus Gracilinanus; species Gracilinanus agilis. Next base: position 244,383,882 of record NC_058133.1, read on the forward strand.
TACAAGAGCCTTTGGGGAGACAAGCTGTCCTTGGCTCTCAGGGGAGGAATGTGATATTGGAAATCTGGGAGTCCTTGAACTAATTTTGAGGTGCCTGATCTAAATTTCCTGTGAACCTTTAGGGTTCCTTGAAACTACATTTCCCATGAGCCAATGGGCTTCCTGTCTTGCATAATAATGTAAACAGAAGGATAAATAGTGAGAGACTAGACGGGTACTTCTTCTTTAGTGATCTGGAGTGGAGCCAGGATTGGAGGAATAGGTAACAGAGCCCATGTATTTCAAACTAACTCTTAATATGACACGTGGCTTCATTTTTTAATGGCTATTAATAAATCTTTAAAAACAATAATATTTTAAAATCTATCCTTTTATATCCATTTTATTTCTTACATTCTGAAACCTTTTTCTTCATCATTTCTTATAGCACAATAGTACTCCATCATAATCACATAACATAACTTCTCCAGCTATTCCACAATTCATGGGCAATCCCTCAGTTTCTAACTGTTTGCCACCAAAAAAAAAGAGCCATATTAAATATTTTGTACTTATTGCATCTTTTCCTTTTTCTTTAAGTTCTAATGGGACTATTACTGGGTCATAGGGTATACATTGCATAATATTCTGGGTATAATTACTAATTTTTCTCTAAAATATTTGGACCACTTACATCTCTACCAACAATGCATTAGTGGCCCTATTTTCCCACATCCCCACCAATATTTGTCCTTTTTCTTTTTATTCCATGTTAGCCAATCTGATAGACTTGAGGTGATACTTAGTAGATATTTTAATTTGCATTTTTCTAATTATTAGTGGTTTCAAATATTTTATGTCTATTAATAACCTTGATTAGTTCTTCTGAAAACTACCTGTTTATATTCTTTGATCATTTATTCATTGTGGAATGGCTCTATTTTTATAAATTTGGCTCAGTTCTTTACATAGTTGAAAAATGATACTTTTATCTCAGGACCTTACTGTAAAATTTTATTTCTAATATCCCACTTTCTTTCTGACTACAGTGGTTTTATTCATGCAAAAATCTTTTCATTTTCTATAATTAAAATCATCCATTTTATCTCCTGTGAACCTCTTTATCTCTTGTTTAGTCATTAACTTTTCCCCTTTCTATAGATTTAACAAGAATTTTTTTTATGCTCCTCTAATTTACTTAAAATATCACCCTTTATGTCTAAATAATGTACCCACTTCAAGCCTATCTTGGTATGTATTCTGAGATGTTGGTCATTGCCTAGTTTCTGCCAAATTATTTTATAGATTTCCCAGCAATTTTTGTCAAATAGTGAGTCTTTGACCCAAGAGCTGGGATTTTTGAATTTATCAAACAATAGATCACTGTGCTGCTATATATTCTGTACCTAATCTGTTCCATTGATCAGCTACTCTATTTCTTACCTAGTTTCAAATTATTTTGATGATTACTATTTTTAATATTGTTTAAGATCTGTTTCTATTGCTAGATTTCTCAAATGGATACTTTGCATAACAATAAAATAATAACAAAATTCATTTGAAAAATAAAAGATCTAGAATATTAAGGGAAATAATGAAAAAAAGGTAGGTTTAAAAAGGAATTAGCAATTCCAGAGCTCAAACTATATCATAAAATATCAGTCATCAAAAGTATTTGGTATAGGCTTGAAAATAGAGTAAACCAGTAAAATAAACTAGGGAAGGAAAAATCAGAAACAATGAGACTCAGGGGTAGCTGGGTGGCTCAGTGGACTGATAGCCAGGCCTAGAGATGGGAGGTCCTATGTTCAAATCTGGCCTCAGACACTTCTTAGCTGTGTGATCCTGGGCAAGTCACTTAACCCCGATTGCCTACCCTTACTACTCTTCTGCCTTGGAACCAATACAGAGTATTGATTCTAAAACAGAAGGTGTTAAAAAAATTAAAAAAAAAAAAAAAAGGAAATAATGAGACTCAGTAATCAAAAAATATAAATTACTTAGAAAGGAACTCTGGGTTTGATTAAAAAGTAATTGGAAAATTGGAAAGCCATCTGGGAGAAATTAGATTTCACCCAACACCTTATACTGTATTCCTCACTTAATTCAAAATAAAAATATTAATTTAAATAAATAAATAATGAGAAAAGCAGCAGTTAGTAACGTTTCATAGCTTTAAGTGGGAGAAATATTAACAGAACAAAAGATAGATACAATTACAAAAAATGAAATAACATGTTACATGTTATTAGCTCTAGCCCATTCATAGTCAAAACTCTACTTACCCTAGGCATCTAGATTATATCATCCCCACCTCCCTCAGTAGGGAGGGGAGATGATTTACCCACATGTGACAATAAGTATCAAATCAAGAACAAGGGACTGCCCAGGGCAGTCCAAATCAGTGTTGAGGCTGCCATTTGTCCACTTGAATTAGAGGTGAACCCACAGGAAGTAACAAAAGACACTATCTCTTCAAGTATGTTGGTTACTTCCTGGTGAAAGAGTTCCAGCTTTGAACTTGGTGCTGAAGGATCTCTGCTGAGACTTCAGACTGCTTCTACTCTGAATTGTCATGTGGGTAAGTTAGGCTGACTTCCTTGGCCTACCTTGGTGTTTTCAAACTCTGCCTTAAGTAGGCTTATAGCCTCTCTGATTTCTAAGGTCTTGTGGCTTGTAGCCTTTTAACCCTCTCTCTCTGTCCAAGCCTCTCCAGGCCTGGACTAGCCTCTCCCTCTCTCTATTTCCCTACCTTTTACCTTCCTAATTGTAAATAAACTACCTTAAACCGGATCCTGACTTGGGTCTATTTTAATTATGGAATCAATCTGAATTGTTGATTCCTGGCAGCCACACTTTAAATATATATCTATAAAATATCTAAAATCTCCCTCTTATACACGAAACTGAAAAGCTTCTACACAGACAAAATGAACTTGTCTAGAATAAGAAGGGAAACAATTCAGGAAAAAAATCTTGTCTAATTTACCTCAGTCTGATTTCCAATATATGTAGACAAATAATATTAAATAAAACTGAAAGACAATAGATAGGTGGTCAAAGGATATGAACAAGCAGTTCTCCAAAGAATTGTAAACTATTAACAACCACAAAAATAATTTTCCAAATCACTAATTATAAAAGAAATGCAAATCAAAACAATCCCGAACTTTCACCCTCATACCCAGCAAACTGGTAAAGTTGACAAATTACTTGAACTGGCAATGTTGGAAAGACTATGGGATGATAGAAACACTTAGGTTGGTAAAATTGTGTATCAGGACAACCATTTTTAAAGCAATTTAAAAATGCCTAAAATATTTATATCCTTTTACCCAAAGATTCCACTAGTATACTTATAATCCCAAAGAGGTCACTGGTAAGAAGAAAGTCCTTATATAGACCAAAACTTTTTACATCAGTACTTTTTCTGATATCAAAGAATTAGATGCTCATTGATTAGGGAATGGCTAAACAAATTTTAGTACATTGATGTAATGGAATATTACTATACTATAAGGAATGCTGAATAGGACTGTGTGAAGTGGAAGTTTAAGGGGATCTTGAAATAACAAGATGCATGCTTTTTAGCCACTATTCAAAATGAACTGGGGAAACCATCAATTCAAATGCAATTCTTTATTCAGAGAAAGAAATATGGGACAATACCTCAAATCAATGACCTAAGACAAATGCCCTAGGATCTACAGGAAAATCCTTGATTTATAGGAAAACACAGTACTCAGTTTTAAATGACATCATCCTGACCTATTCAAACCTTCCTCAAGGGAGTATCCTTCAAATTAACATTTTTAGAAAATGGTCAAGGGTGGGGGTCAGAGGTTTTAGTCTGCATACAAAGCCATAACAGTTTATGATACATTTTGGGTGCCAGAGCAGATTGGGAGATTGCTACCTCTGGCAAGCTACTATTGTGCTTTCCCAGACCTTCTAACTCACCTTGATCTTTCAGGCAGGCACCCTTTTGAATGCACAGGCTGGGCAAGAAAGAGGTGAAGGGAGTAAGAATACAAATTAAAACAGCTGAAGGTTGCTTGTGAAAGAAACTGGGTAAGGGAGCCATAGAACAGGCAAGAGGCCCAGTGATGGCAAATCTATGGCTCCTGTGCCAAAAAGGGTGCACAGAACCCTCTCTGTGGGCATAGGCCTGCAGTCGCCCACCAGAGTTCATTACTAGAAAGCCAGAGGGACTTGGGGTGGAGCTGTTTCCTTCCCCCCTCTCCATGTGCCTGAGGTCTTTCCTCACTTCTGCCCAGCAGCCTAATAGGAGTGTTTCCTCTTTCCCCTGTCTGGGGCATGGAGCTAGTAGGGTGGGACTCACATGCTATGTGAGGTGTGGCATAGATGACAGCCTGTTGAATCTGTGGCAAAGGTGAGGTTAGAGAGGACCTAGGTTTGAGGGCAGCATAGCTCATAGCATGGCAAATAGTGGGGAGCAGAGCTGGGAAAAAGTGCAGCACTTGGGCCACTCTCCTCCCCCTCTCTAAATGCACCCCTCTGTCCAGCATCCCAGTGAGAACACTTCCTCCTTCCCCTGTCTGGGGCAAGGGGCTAGGCCAGGGGATGATGGGGCAGAGCGGCACAGCACTCTACCTCTGTGAGGGGTGGGTATGGCACTTGGTTGGGGGTCAGCTGTGGTGGATTTGGGGCAGTACTCTGTCTCTAAAAGGTTTACCATCACTGGCCTAAGTCAAGACCATGGATTTCTCTTTCTTCCTAGCTGGGGAAAAGAAGTTATCACAAGATCAGAACTGGTGGGCAGAGTTTTTTCTACTATAACAAAAATTTAAATTTCCTGGAAAGGGAAGAATAGAAAATAACAGATTACCAATTGTGCCACATAGACTTTTCCTGAGATTCTTTACTATTGGGGAAGACCTTAAAAAAATAGACTCTTCCCAAGTTGTTAAAGAACTATTTAAAATTTGGTGCTATTAGCTTGTCAACGTGGAATCTAGAGACCCCAAACTTGTGGCTTAGTGAGATCTGATGAACCCCAAGTTTTAGAAATAGCTTGTAGGTTGGAGACCCCCAAAGCTTTGTGCTTCCCTGTTCCCATGAGAATTCACCCTGAAGGGAATCTCAGACTAGCAGTTGCAGAATGAATAATGGACCCTGGGGTAAATGCTAAATACCCTTTTGTCTTAGGTAGTCTTGCCCATTGTATCAAAGACCTTTTCCCAGGAAGACAAACCTGGGCAGGGACCATCCTTTAGTATCCATTGTAAGTAGCCCCTTCCCTTACACCCTAGCCCTCTGGCTAGGATTCCTTTCCCAAGCTTGATTGTAAATCCCATCCTTACCAGTATAATGTCAATCATCTTCCCCAGCCTCTGGATCTTCCCAAATGGTATATAAGTTTCCCAATTTCCTTTGTTCCTTGGAGTGGTCATCTAGCTTGGTATCACTCCCAGGGGGTCAGAGAACAGAGCAAAGCAGAGTTCAATCCTCGGACTCAGCTCTGTTGGGAGGCCTAATCAGCCCTGTTCCCCCTTTCCCTTGATTAAAGAGTGGTTTTATGACTATTTAATAGTTCTGTGTTTTTTTTAGTTAACAAGCTTTTCCACACATACTCCAGTGGATTTTCTGAGGACAAGAAATATCAAAACTGGGGGAATCCTTTAGACCTGATACATTTATCAGATGAGAACACATCTTGGCCATTTAGCCTTGATACATTTATGAAGTAAGGACAAATCTCAATTAACTGATCAGTTCCAGACTTTAAATGTGAAAAATTCTTAGAAGTCATCAGATGAATTGCGTTGAAGTTTCATAGGAAGTCTGTTCCAACTGGATAAGGGATTTATTCCTGCCCTGAAGAACTTGTATAAAATTAGGAGCTGTCAGTGATGGTGAACCTATGGCACAGGTGCCAAAGATGGCATGCAGAGCACTCTTTGTGGGCCTGAGGCTACCCTCCCCCCTCATCCCCCAGAGTTTGTTACTAGAAAGGCACAGGGATTCAGGTGAAGCTGCTCTCTTACCCTTCTCCACCTCACCTGATGACATTTTTTCATATCATTCACCCCTCTGCCCAGTAGCCCAATGGGAGCACGCATCTGGTAAGGTGGGTGGCTCATAGGCGGCAGAGCTGGGGGGGAACAGAAGGTTTGGGCCACTTCTCTCCCCCTCTCTACACCTGATGAGTATATTCCTCACTTAACACACCCCTCTGCCCAGCAGCCCAATGGGAGCACTTCCTCCCTCCTCTGTGTGGGATAAGGGGGGGCACACCTGGCACTCTGTGGGGGGGAAGGGGCATGGCACTTGGTCTGGGAGGGTTGGGTAGGGGTGGGTTCACCATCACTGAACTATGTCATAACTAGAGAAAGATTTCAAGGGTCTGGCAACAGAGGTTGAGCTGGAAAGAATCTTCAGCCTAGGGGCAACAGAAGAAAGATAAAGCAGGACTGAGCAGTGGCATACTAAGGAGAGATTGAAGAGGTCTTTCTTAGAACTGAAGAGTTAGGCAGAAGATAGGCATCTCAGAGCAGAAGACTCAGTTTGATGCCAGTAGTTTTATAACCTCTTCAAGGCCTAAGGGAAGTTCCTTCTTAGTCTGTTTTTTATCCAACTCATTTATCCTCTCATATCTATCTGTGTAAAATATACACTCTAAAATACTTCTCTTTATTTCTTTACCCATTGTTTCTGAATTTTGCCTCATCCACAAAAAGGCCACGGTATAGAAATATAGATAAATGTATATTAAGGAAGAGAGCCAAACCTCTGGACAAATGTTAAGAATTTTCCTAGCTTGGGGCTCAGAGTAATTATGATTATATTTCTAACTTTTCATTTAATAAGAACTCTTTAAAGCTGCAGAAGAGGGAACTTTATGGAGTTAAAGGATCATTATGTTGCTTCTAGGCTCAAAATGAACTAATTATTGTGATGAGATGTTATGCTTGAAAGACTGGTCTAATTTTTGGTTCATATTGGTGATTTAATTGGCAAAGGGAATTTCTGTTAGGGAAGTTCCTTTTACTGAAACATATTTTTAAGTATTGAACAACTTATTATCTTAAAACCTGAAGTATTAAAAAGTTAAATGATTTTCCAGTGACGGAGGCAGTTTGTGTCAGAGGCAGAATTTGAATCCAAAACTTTTGACTACAGAGGAAATACATTTTCTTACTGTACCACTCTGCAGAGGTTAGTTCTATATTCACTATACCACATTGTCTTGTTTCTTTCATATATGTACGTACACACATGTACATATGTGTATGTATGTATCTATTTCTAAGAGTAGTTTTTATAGTCAAAATAAACAGGAAACAAATTGGAATGTCTATTGGTTGGGGAGTGATTAAACAAATTTTGGGTACATGAATATGTGTGTGGTAGATCAGAATCCCTGATCAATTTAATAACCCAATCCACCTGAAGAAATACAGAATAATAGACTTTTGATCCATCAGCAGTTAAGTGTGTATAAGTAAAAAGTCCTTTCCTACTTTAAGTGACCACATTTGTATATTAAGAAGTCAGGAAACCAGATTGAGGATCGGCAGAGATAAGAGTCTTGCCCCTAACATGCATCCTCTGGATTTCTTTTCTTTGTCCACTCATTCGGAAGGGACTGAAAGTTTTCAGTTGAAAAGAGAACCAATTATTGAAAAGTAGTGAAGCTCTGGAAGACCAGTTGCACCTCTTAAGGAGTCCAGCAAGGTGAGTGAGGAATAAATTTCTTCCTGTCTTTTTATTCATAACTGTAGGACATGATTATAGGAGACACATACTTGTATGCTGTTAGAGATGGGAAATCATAGACATTGTCTCTAGAAACCTAATCTTCTATTTTGAAAAAAGGTTGAAAGAGAGAATTTAGTGTCTGGAGCTGGGATTTTGCTTGGGAGATGGCAGATCTCAGAGCTGAGAATGAAGGGGTGAAAGATGGGGGAGAGAAGGAGAAGTAGAACTGAGCATGGCTTTTGCTGGCCTTAGGGTAAAGGTTCTAGTTCTTTCTTAAAGGATATGGCACATGGTAGGCCCTTAATAAATACTTGATGACTGAACTTTGATTGACACTGTAGCTAATACCTTGAGAGGATAAACAGAAAAACCTGACAGGAGATTTTTTGCTGTTTCTAGTTAAGTTTCTGCCTATTCTAAAAGAGTTGTAGTGGCATGGGCATTGTACAGAGATGGCATGGACATAGAACCCCTTAACTCAGGAAAACTGTAAACAGGGAAATCCCTTGCTCCTTTCTGTCCTTGTGACTCCTAACCCAAGAATATCTGATAACTTCTATAAGACCTTGAGATTAGTATCATCCTTGGATGTCTTTTAGGTTGAGATGGACAAAGAGATGCACTTCCAGGCTACACCTTGATACCAATGGACTGTATATCTCAGGCATCTATCTGTTCCCTAAACCATGAGGGTCTCCAGGCAGATCTCAGTCAGATGACCGAACACCCCACCAAATGCCTAAGTGTTTACCACTCTAGAGTCATGTCCACACCATGACACATCACATACTCACTGTTGTAAAGAGTATAAAAACTCCTGAACTGAAGCATTCTGGGAGCAACCCCCCAGGGTTGTTCCATTCATGCTGTTTTGCTGGCCAATAATTCTTTCTTACTAATAAATCTCTCTTTTTACTTTTAAGTGAAGTTTCGGTGTCTTGCATTCTTGCAAAAGGTATCCTTCCCAAACCCAGGGGTTCACCATTGTACCACACAACATCTGGTTGTAACCCCACAATATTAGCAAGAAAAAGTCTATGGGTTCTAAGCTTAAAATGTATGGCAGTGCCTGACATTCTTTTGAAAAAGGGAAATCTAAGGAGTTTATTTGAATCAGAAGACTAGTTTTTAATTGAGCTGGGTCTAGCAGAGTCTAGAGACCAACAGAAAGCAGTAGGGACAATGAAATGGCATCAATGGTCCTTTGGCACTGGAATCCCAAGTTGGTTTTGTTTTCTCCTCACTCTCCCATGTTGCTATTTTTTCATTTCAAACAATAATTTTCTGGCTTCTTATTTTTAAAAAACCCCACCCTTCCCTCTTAAAATCATCACTGTGTATTGGTTCCAAGGCAGAAGAGTGGAAAGGACTAGGCAATGGGGGTTAAGTGACTTGCTCAGGGTCACACAGCTAGGAAGTGTCTGAGGCCAGATTTGAACCCAGGACTTTCCATCTCTGGGCCTGGCTCTCAATCCTGAACACTATTAGAGGATGGGAACTTGCACTATACCTTGAATCTGGAGTACCTTCTCTGAGGGGTAGCCCTGGGCACTACATAAATAGTCTTTTCTCACATATAGATAACTACCTAAAGGAGTCTTCTTACTTCCACTACCTTATAAATTCCCTACCTTCCCAGGGTGTTGGTGTCTGTAGGTGAGATTCTAGAGGCACTATCTAAACTTCGTAGAGGAGGATGAAGGTTCTTAACATTTTTGTCACAGCAGCTTTGGCTGTCTGGTGGAACCTATGGACCCTTTCTCAAAATATTTCTATTATAATATTGTGGAAATAAAGATTTACTTTTTCCCATTCAAATTAATGGACCCTCTAAAATCTACCCACACACTTCCATTTAAGAGCCCAGGCAGTTTAGGTGGGGAAGGAGGAGGAAGGGGCAATTAGCAGAGTGGAAAGAGTGCCAGTTCTGGAGTTAAGAGGACCTGGGTTTAAATTGGAGACTCAAGACATTTCCTAGCTGTGTGACTGTGGGCAAGTCACTTAAACCTGATAACCTAACTGCCTAGCCTCTGCTGCTCTTCTGTCTTAGAATTGATAGTAATGTAAGGTAAGGGTTTAAGAAGGTAAAAGTAAGAAAAATGGAACCCAGGCGGTCCACCAGTGAGAACACAGGGAAAAGGCCCGGCCTTCAGCTCAGTGGGAGGTCAGGTGGGGGCTGCTACTCGGCAATTGCTCCTTTTCCCTGTCCTGTTGCGGTTGGATGTGCTCGGCGCTCGGCAGAACTCCCTGGCGATGCTGGGGAACTCGGGAGCTGGAGAAACCGCGCTCCCCCGGCAGGCTACCCGCCCGCCTGCCGCTTCCTGGCTTGGTATTTCGGGGCTGTGGCCGAGAAAAGGAGGAAGGAGGTCCTACGGTGGGCTAACCGGACTTTGCCTTCTCCGGGCCTAGCGAGCGGCACCCGGAGGCGAGGATGAGGCTGTGATTGGCCTTGGCCAGTCGAACGGAAGCGCCATGAACCTGTTGCCTTGTAACCCTCACGGCAATGGGCTCCTCTTCGCAGGTTTCAACCAGGACCACGGTGAGGAGACAGCTTCGATGGGCTTTTGTCAACTCGCCGCCCCCCGAAGGCCCGTTCCCTTCCAACCCTTGCTCTTGCTCCTTTCTTTCTTTCCCTCCTTTTTTCTGGGCCTTGCAGAGCATCTTCGGTAACGGCCTCGGCTCTCTCCTCTAATCCGCGGGCTTGCGGCCCGGGCCAGTGCGGGGCGGCCCTGGCCGGATCCTGGGCCTTTATTCCGGCCTAGCCAGCTCCAGCTCCTGCTCCAGCTCCTGCCCAGGTCTACTTATTTCCACATCTCTGCACCTGGAGTGAAGGAATGTGAGGATCTGGACTCCGTGGGCAGTTTTCCTTTTCTTTTCTCTTAGGCCTGCGAGTTTGCCCCCCCCCCCCCTCCCGTCTTTCAATCCCTTTTCTTCTTTCCTCCCTCGCCCTGTTATTCTAGATCTCATCCTCTTCCTGATGCCGGCCTCCCTCTCCCAACACCTCTGTCCTTAGCCTTTAATGCTTTACCTTCCTCCCTTTGCTTGATCCTTGAGGCAGTTTTGACTGCAGACCCTCCTTCCCCCATTCTTTTAAAACAAACAAAAAACCTTTGTCTTGAAGGAATGATCTTTTTCCATATTACAACCTCCTCCCCTTAGAAAAACTCCCAGTAGTAAAGAAATTGAGACGACTTTAATTTCTGAAACAATTTTCCATTTTCGGGCTTCCAGGGACTGGCCCAGAAGCTACATGTAGTTGTATTCACCTTCTTTTTTTTTTTTTTTTTTTTTTTACTTTTTTTTTTTTAAATTTTAAACCCTTAACTTCTGTGTATTGACTTATAGGTGGAAGAGTGGTAAGGGTAGACAATGGGGGTCAAGTGACTTGCCCAGGGTCACACAGCTGGGAAGTGTCTGAGGCCGGATTTGAACCTAGGACCTCTGGTCTCTAGGCTTGGCTCTCAATCCACTGAGCTACCCAGCTGCCCCTATTCACCTTCTTTTTGATATGAATACTAACCAAAAAAAAAACGTCACCTAATAGTTTACCATCATTGTTGGCTGGAGACAGTTGTCTATAATCCTTTCCTCCCTTTTCCCCCTATTCTTCTCAGGGTAATCAAATAACCTTGAGAACTTTTTTTTTTTTTTTAAACCCTTAACTTCTGTATATTGGCTCCTTGGTGAAAGAGTGGGCAATGGGGGTCAAGTGACTTGCCCAGGGTCACACAGCTGGGAAGTGTCTGAGGCTGGATTTGAACCTAGGACCTCCCGTCGCTAGGCCTGACTCTCAATCCACTGAACTACCCAGCTGCCCATTGAGAACTTTATTTTTATGCTAGATTTGAAAGTAATCTTATTCCTGACTTTTAGGTTTAGTTTTATAGCAATATTGGGGATGATGGTGTTCATAAAAACAGATTTTGGGTCTCTGAGATCCTTTTTATTTTGTTATTATTCATAGATAATAGAATCTGAGTTCTAGAGCCAGAAGGAACCCTAAATGTTGAATCCAGTGGCTTCATTTTTCACATGAGGGACTGAGGCCCACAAGATTAAGTGACTTGCCCACATTCACAAAAATGGCAGTCAGAATTCAAACTATTAGCTTTTACTTTATAGTTAGTAGTATTATTACATTCTTTTTGTATTCTTTTCCCATGAATTCAGATGTGGAGGTGAGGTTGATTTGGAAAGGCACAAGAGAAAGAGAAATAGCCCGTTTTTAACAAATACTTGTAGACTTTTATTACTTAACGTCTTTTATGGTCATTGAACTAAAGAACAAATAATGTTTATCAAACATAAATCAGGTTTTCCCCTTTATACTTTTGAAAGCTCAGTATTTTGAAGAGATGGAATAAATTCTGATTTAACTGTTAAAAAAGATAATCATTTTGAAGTAGATAGAAATTATAGTATAGTGACCAACTTAGTAGGTTTGAAATAGTTTTGTAAAGTGTTATGCAAATGTATGATATTATTATTATTTATACTTGTCATTCAATCAATATGCATTTATTAAGGACTTGTTACATGCTGGGAATTAGATACAAAGACAGAAGTAAAATAGACCTTGTCCTCAAGGAACTTTCATTCTATCAGGGTAGATAGAAATTGGTAAATACTTAGTGAAAATTATTTCCAGGATAAATGTAAGTTATGGTTATGAACACAAATACATAGGTGGGAAAATTAAAATGAATTAACTTTAAATCGAAATGCCCAGTAGAATTGCAGATGATAGAAACTGTTAGATTAGCATATCTTAATAAAAAATTATGTCTTACTATGAGACAAGTGTCTCAGTCTGTAAGCCCTTTCTTTTTCTGGAGAGCCTGTATCATCCAGCATTTTGAACTGGATGTTCCTGTACATATCTTAAGCTCAACACATCCAAAACAGAACTTAACTATCTTTTCCCAGTACCTCTTTAGGGCCAGTTTCTGTGTTCTATATTCTTAATACATACTATATACCTATATCAGGGTATCTATACCCTTTTATCCATACTTCCCCCCCCCCCCCACTTAAAATATAATTATATATATGCTTTTCCCATTCATATAGTTTATTAAGGGTAGCGGTGGTAGTAGTGTTTAGGAGAGGGCAAATGACAATTTATTCAGTGTGGAATATTTATACTTGTCAGTATAGGGGCTAGGGATCTCCAAGGAAGTGTAAAGATGTGGGATCCTTCATTATGGGTTTCTTTGGATTAGCAGGTGTTTTGGGGACCTTCCCCCAACTCATTTACGTGATCATATTAATTCAAGTATTGGAAATGAAACTCAAGTGAGGATTTACTAAACAAATAGTGTTAAGATTCCAATGGGATCTTTAGCCTTCTTAAGAGAATAACTCAAAGAATGCTAATTCTTCTTTGATTGACAGTCTGTTTTGATGGATTGAATTTCCTCACTGAGAGTACACTATAAGTAAAAAATGACAGATCTAGAATCCTGGAAAAATGTAAATTTAATTGAAAATATTTGAGTATGAATGGGAGTCATATTTCCAGGGAATATCAAAAAAGGTCTAGTACCTACATACAGTAAGATACAAAAGTAAGCCTACCCATTAAATAATACTCATCAGAGCCTGGGAATAACACTAAAACTGGACAGTTAAGTGGTACAGTGGGTAGTGTCAGGCTTGGAGTCAACAAGACTTATTTTTATGAGTTTATATCTCTCCTCATACAATTACTAGTTTTATGACCTGGGACAAGTTACTTAACCCTGTTTGCTTTAGTTTCCTCATCTGTAAAATAACTTGGAGAAGGGAATAGCAAACCACTCTAGTATCTTTGCCAAGAAAATCCCAGATGGAGTCCTCCAAGAGTCAGATACAATTGAACAACAACAAACTGAAAATTAGGCTTAATCTGTAATTAAACTCCTAAAGTTTTCCCCCATCTCCACTTAATCTAATTTTTCCCAGGAAAATAACACAGTCACAATACTTCTCTAATGTATGCCTCAAAACCCATCTCCTTTGAAGAAAATTCTCTTTTTCCTTTATTGCTTTTTCTTGATCACCATATTTTCCTCTTTCTTGTCTGACAATTCCTTTTCAGTTCTCTTTGCGGAATCTTCAGCCAAGTCCTGGGCCCTTTTCTCTTCTTCTGTATTATATTTTATCAGCTCCCATAGATTCAGTTGTCATCTTTATGCTGATTCTCAGATCTACTTATCTAGTCCTAACATTTCTTCTGACTTCCACTGGGAATTTTTAACTACTTATTAGACATTTTAAGCTTGATGTCCTGTATGTATCTTATATATGTCCAATCTGAACTCATTGCCCTCTTACCCCAAACTCTTCTCTCTTCCAAACTTCACTATTATTGTTGAGGGCATGGGCAACCTACGTGTTATCTTTGACTTCTCACTTTTAGCCTCCATATCCAGTCTGTTGCCAAATTTTGTTGATTTTTGTCTTCAAAACATCTCTTGAAATTGTCCCCTTTTTCCTTCTGACATTGTTACCACCCTGGTGCAGGGCATCTTTACCTCACATATGTGATATTTCAGTAGCCTATTAGCTAGGTAGTCTTATCACACAAGTCTTGCCACACTTCAGTCCATCTTCCACTCAGCTGTCGGTGATCCTGCTAAAACATAGCTGACTGGAACATCTCCTTACTCTCTAAATTCCAGCTACTCCCTATCACCTTCAGGATCAAATTCTAAATCCTCTGTGTCCTTTCTACCTTTCCATTTTTCTTACACCTTATACTTTTCCATGTACTCTGTTATCCAGTGACACTGGCTTCCTTACTGTTTGTCAAATAAGAGATTATGGACATTTTCTTTTCTTTCTTTTCCTTAAATAAGTTTTATTGATTTTTTTTTATATCATCATGGTTTTTCACAATGTCCCTCTCACTCTATCTTTTGGAAAGCCATTCTATGTAATAAATCATATTTTTAAATGAATATAAGGAAGAAATCTGGATCAGTATGTTGAAAACATCTGAAGACATGTGCAATGTGCAATTTCTATGGACCTCCCACCTCCACAAAGGAATGTGTTCTCTCATACCTTTTTCTTATAGCCATACTTGATCTTTATGATTTTGCTACATTTAATTTGGATTATTTTTTGGATATGTGGTTATCCTTTGCATTTATGTTGTATATATTGTTTTCTTGGCTCTACTTCACTCTGCATTAGTTCATGTAGATTTTTCCATGCTTTTCTATTTAATCACATTCATATTTCTTATGACATAATATATTTCACTTAATTCCTATATCACAATATTTTTATGTCATTCCCAAGTCAGTAGGCATCTCTTTGTTTCCAGTACTTTGCTATCACAAAACATGCTGCTAGGAACATTTTTAGTTTATATGGGGACTCTTCTCATCAGTAGTTTTCAAGTATAGACGTTTTAGTCACTTTATTTGCATGACTATAATTTGCTTTCCAAAATGGTTGCATTGATTCATTAGTCCACCAGCAATGCATTATAGTTGCCTGTGATCCCACAACCTCTCTAGCATTGATAATCGTCATTTTTTGGTTATCTTTGTCAATTTTCAGAGTGTGAGGTGAAAATGTACATTCGTTTTGATTGGCACTTCTCTTATTAATGATTTTGAGCATTCATATGATACTCTGAAATTCTCCTTTTGAGAATTGTTTGTTTATATCCTTTGACTATCTCTTTGGAAATGGCTATTAGTCTTTGGTATATGTTAATTATTTATGAAACTTAAATCCTTATCAGATAAATTTGATGCAAAGATCTTTTCCTATTTGATGCAAGCTTTTCGGTTTCATATAATCAAAACTACTTATCTTTTGTAATTGCCTCTATCCCTTATTTGGTTAAGAATATAGCTCTTACCTCTTCTTCTGAGAGGTATATGATCTTTTTTTTTTCTATTTCAAAAAGGGCCAAAAACATAATCTTTAATATTTAGGTCAAATATCCATTTAGAATGTATTGTGGGATATAGTGTAAGGTGACTTGAGCACACCTGGAATGTTCTTTTTCATCTCTGCCTATTGGCTTCAAACCCTTGATAAAATTCCACCTTTCTAGTTCCTTCCCCTCTGTTGATTATTTCCAATTTATACTGCATATAGGTTGTTTGTATATAGTTTGCTTGTTGTCTCAGACTGACTGGTCTCTTTGAGGAGAGGAACTGTTTTTTTTTTCCCCCAAACCCTTACCTTCCATCTTTGAGTCAGTACTGTGTATTGGTTCCAAGGCAGAAGAGTGGGAAGGGAATGGGAGTTGTGATTTTCCCAGGGTCACACAGCTAGGAGGTGTTTGAGGTCAAATTAGAACCCAGGACCTCTCATCTTTAGGCCTGGCTCTCAATCCACTGAGCCATCTAGCTGCCCCCAAGAAGGACTGTCTTTAACCTTTCTTTATATCCTAATTCCTTAACACAGTATCTGGAAGGTGCCCAATAAACATTATTGATTAACTGGCATATAGTTATGCCAATCACAGTTATTAAGAGATGGAAGTTTAGAATTTTTCTAATTCTGAGCTTCCTCTAAAATCCAATCATTTTTGAAATTCTTTGCTTCTTTTCTTTTACTTTCTTTTAAAGATTATTTTTTAAATTTGTTTTTATCTTTATATGTTTTAAACGAACAAAAATTGATTTTCTCTCTCCCCATTGGGAAAAAAAGAAGAAAAAATTATAATAAATATATGTGGGCAAGTAAAACAAATCCCTGAATTGACAGAGCCCCCAAAATATGAGGGTACACATTTTGCATCCTGTCTGTTTCCTCACTGTTATTTAATGATTGACTAAGGCAGTATTTTAGTTTTAATTTAATTTATTAATAGAACACTCAAGACAATCTAAACAGGCTAGTCCACAATTTAAATGGTATCAAAGAGAAAGAGTTGGGCAAAAAAGTAGTCCCCAAGAGATCCTGGCAAAAAGAGAGCAGAGCAAAAGGGCTAGGACCAAAAAGAACACCCAGCTGGAGGATTGGGGGAAGGAGAGTCATGTTGACAATATCTGAATCTACGTAACCAAGTTCTTATCTCTTTGTTTTTGTTTTTATAACTTAGCTTTACATTTTTATTATTTACATTATTATATATTATTTAACATTATTTTATAACCCTTATCTTTACATTTTATTAATGAACAAAAGTTGATTTTCTCTCTCCCCATAGGGAAACAAAAAAGAAACTATTATAATGAATATCTATGGTTAAGCAAAATAAATTCTTAACTATCTTAGTAACAACTTAAGACAGAAGTTAGGCAGATAGGATTTAGTGACTTGCCCAGGGTCACACAGCTAGGAAATGTCTAAGGTCAGGAACCCAGATCCTCCTAATTCCAAGCCTGATGTTATATCCACTGTGGGATATTCACTTTGTCCTAGCTCTTACCTCTTAATTGTGCTCCCTTTTTATATTTCATATCACCTATGGGTTATCTCTATTTGGATGACCTGCTGTCATTTGAATAGGATATCTCACACTGATTTGTCATCTCTTAGCAAAAGAATTCTCCTTTCTAGCTTTCTTATCAGGGGAATTTCACATTTTTCAGTTTCCAAGCCTGAACCTTCAAAGTCATCTTTGACTCCTTGTATACATTTTGTAAATTCTTATCCTCCTTGACCTTTCTATTCTCACCTCATTGAATTTTTGAGACATTCTCCTTTAGTTTTCCTCTTTTGCCTATCCAACTTTTTCTTCATTCTCTTTTAATGGGTGAAATGTATATCAAGCCCCATAACTTGTTGTTACCATACAGCTTTGTCCCTCTTTTTTTTTTCTATCCTTGTTCTTTTGGTGAACTCATCAGCTCAAAGTTTAAATATGTCTATACTGATGACTCTTAAACTTGTAAATCCTGCTCTTGTCTCTTTGCTGAGCCACATCAACTGCTTTAACAGCAGGCTTTTCTAATTGATATCCTGTGAACATCTCAAACTTAATATGTCCAAAGTAGAACTCATTTCTCCTGAAAGTTCCTGCTTTTCTGAACTTCCCTATTTTTGTTAAGGGAACCACTATCCTTCTACTCTGAAGGTAAAACTATGATGCCATCTTCAACCTTTCATTTTCACATAATTTATTTAGTATGCTTCCAAATTTCCTTGGGCTTCCTCCCCAAAATCCCTTTCTATGCTTATACAGCCACCATCACCTCATCTTAGGCCCTCATCTTCTTTGCCTGGAATATTGCAGTAGCCTGTTAATTGGTCTTTCTGTCACAAGTGTCCTCCCCTCATCCTCTACATTGCTGAGAAAGTGATTTTCCTAAAATGTAAATGTGACCATTCAACTTTCCTGTCTAGTAAACTTGTTTCTTTTTTACTAAGAGAATTAAATATAAACTCCTCAGTTTGGAATTTAGAACCTTTACAACAAAATCTCAAACTAATTTTCTAGGTTGTTACATATTATTCCCCCTCACAAATAATGGTCTAGCCAACTAACCTTTTCATATTCCATCTCTTATTGCTAGGCCTTTGTATTTTTCTGCCCTTTATACCTGGGATGTACTCCCTTGTCCTTTTCTTGGAATCCTTAGTTTCCTCTAAGGATCTCAAACACCATCTTCCACAAGAAGCCTTTTTTGATTATTCTCCAATTATCTTATTTCAATTTTGTAAATATTTTGTATTTAAGTTTTGTCTTTGTGTCCCCAGCACCTTATACAGTGCCCAGCACAGAACAAATAGGTATTTAATAAATACTTATTTGTTGATTGAAGTTCTAGTTTAATCTAAAGAGAACTAAATCAGTAAATGAGCATTTATTAAGCACTTACTATATACAATAGACTCTGTTAAGGAATACACAGACATGAGTGAGAGGTCTCTGTCTTCAAAGACCTTAAATTCTACATGTAGAAACATGTTCCTCAGATCAGTAAGTATACATTAGATAAAAATAGTCTGTTTTGGGGGTGGAATGTAGAACTAGGAGAATCAGAAAAAAAACCTCTTGAAGGAACTGGCACTTGAGTTGAATCGGAGGGAACCTGGGGTTGGAACTGAAGAGAGAGAGAACGTTCCAGGCATGGAGAACAACTTGGGCAAATGTCTGGAAGTGGAAGATAGAATGTTACAAAGAGGGAAAACAGGTATGCCAATTTGGCTGCAGCTTGAAGTATGTGAAGGGAAATAACGAATGAGAGTGGGAGGAGGGGCAGGTGCAGGAAGGTAGGTGGTTTAGTGGATAGAGTTCCTCCTCACATTGTTAATAGCTGTGTGAACCTGAGCAAGTCACTTAACCTTTTTTTATCCTCAGCTTCCTCATCTATAAAATGAGGATAGTACTTATCTGATAGGGTTGTTTAGAGAATCAAAATAAGTAGAGTGCTTTGCAAACTTTAAAGTGTTGTAAAAGCTAGCTATTTATTATTCATTTCAAATTTATTTTGATTAACAGTATAAAATGCCCAATCATAACTTATTTTCTGCTAGACTGCAATCAGGTTTTCTTAGTATCGCTTGTTGAATAAAGAGTTCTTTCCCTAGCATTTTCTCTTCTTAGGTTTATTAAAGACTGTATGGCTTATCTATTCCACTGATCAGTTTTTCTATTTTTTTCCTCTTAGACTAGATAGTTTTAATAGTTATTGCTTTAAAATATTTGAAATCTTGTAATTTCAAATCCCCTTCATCATTTCCTTACTTTTCTCCTTTTGGTCCTTTTTGTTGTTTTAAAAACTAGTTTTAGAAAATATCCAGTTTACCAAAGATTTTTTTTTAACTTTTTACCAAGCACCCAAAATGAAAAGTAGTCTCTGTGCTCAAGGAATTCATATTCTTTTTTTTGGGGGGAATGCAATATATTAAACTCTCTTTTTGTATATAGTTATTTGAGGAAGGAGAGAGGAATCTGAAAAATTTTGCATAGGAGGTAGCACATGAACATACCCTTAAATGAAATGAAGAATACTAAGAGGTAGAAGTAAAGAGGTAGTATATTCCAGGCATTATAGCCAGCCTGTGGAAGAGCAGATGGAATGTCACATGTGCAAAATAGAAAGTAGGGTCAGTTTGGATGGAACACAGGGATTTTTTTTTTAACAGATAATTGCATTTTATTATTTTCCTCTAAAGCAGTGATTCCCAAAGTGGGCGCCACCACCCCCTGGTGGGTGCTGCATTGATCCAGGGGGGCAGTGATGGCCACAGGTGCATTTATCTTTCCTATTAATTGCTATTAAAATTAAAAGAAATTAATTTCCAGGGGGCTAAGTAATGTTTTTTCTGGAAAGGGGGCGGTAGGCCAAAAAAATTTGGGAACCACTGATTTAAAGCCTATTTCCTTGTTAGCCATGTTGTAAAAAGGAAAAAAGCAAGAAAAATAAAGTGGCAAAAGAAATGTTTCAGTCCCTGTTCATCAGTACTCTCTCCAGAGGTGGATAGCATTTTTCATCATGGATCCTTTGGAATTATCTTGAATAATTGTATTGATCAGGGTAGCCACATTTTTTAAAAGTTGATCATTGTTAAATATTTCTATTATTGTGTGCATTGTTCTCCTCACTTCATTTTTCATTGGTGAGACATCTTCCCAGGTTTTTCTTAGACTATCTTCCTTGTCATGTCTTATAATACAATAATATTTCATCATAGTCATATACTATAATTTAGCTATTCCCCAGGTGATATCTCCACAATTTTTAATTCTTCGCCACCACAAAAAGAACTGCTTTAAATATTTTTTGCATGGTAGGTCTTTTTCCTTTATTTGATCTCTTTGGGATATAGACTTATTAGTATGGTAGTGGTATTGTTGGGTCAAAGGATATACATAGTTTTATAACCCTCTGGGCATAATTCTAGATTGTTCCCCAGAATGTTTGGACCAGTTCAAAACTACCAATAGGACATTTTCTACATCTCAAATATTTGTCATTTTTCTTTACTGTCATGGTAGCCAGTCTGATAACTGTGAAGTGGCACCTGGGAGTTGTTTCAATTTTCATTTCTCTAATAGAGCATTTTCTAGATTCCTATTGTTATCTTTGATTTCTTCTGAAAACTTCCTATTCAGATACTTTGATCATTTATTAATTGGGGAATAGCTCTTATTTTTATAAATTTGCCTCAGTTCTCTATATGAAACGAGGCTTTTATCAGAGGAACTTGCTGCAAAATTTTTTTCTAATTTTGCTTACATTTGTTTTGTTTGTGCAAAACCTTTTTAATTACATATATTAAAAAATATGCAAACCTATCATTCTCCTTATCTCTTGTTTAGTCATAAAATCTTTATAGATCTGATAGGTAACTAATTACATGGTCCCCTAATTTGCTTATGACCTTTTATATTTTAATCATGTACCCATTAAAAAAAACACCTTTCTGCCCTAGTAACAGAAGGGCCATAGGGGGCAATCAGGGTTAATTGATTTAATTAGGGTCACACAGCTAGGAAGTGTCTGAGACAGATTTAAACCCAAGTCCTCCTAATTCCAGGTCTGGTGCTCTATCCCCTGAGCCACCTTCCTGCTCCTCTTATCCAATTTGACCTTATCTTCATATACAGTGTGAGATGTTTAGTTTCTGTCAGATTAGTTTTCAGTTTTATCTGCAGTTTTTGTCGAATAGTGATTTCTTGACCCTAAAGCTTGATCTTTGGGTATATCAAGCACTAGATTACTGAGAACATTTACCTCTGGATATTGTGTGCCTAATCTATTTCACTAACCAATCAGTCTATTTCTTAGCCAATATTAGATTTTTTTATAACATTTATTTTATTTCATTTTTTATTATTAGATTGTTTTAATGACTATCATATAGTTTGAAATCTGATACTGAGACAACTTTAATATTTTTTTATTTTTGATATTCTTTGATATTCTTGACTTTTTTTTGACTTCATTTTTCTAGATGAATTTTGTTATGATTTTTTCTATTCTTAGAAAATAAATCATTTTTAGTTCGGTAAGATACTAAACAAATAAATTAATTTAGGTAGATTTGCCACTTTTATTAAATTGATTTGACCTACCAAGAGCAATTAATATTAGTTCAGTTGTTTAGTTCTGTATTTTTGTGAAAAGTGTTTTACACAGTTATCTCCTCTACATCTTGGGAATTAAGGGTATGGTGTTCCCATAATTTGGAAAACCTGTATAAAATTTTTTGGCCTTCCCTTTGTACCAAAAAAGTCTGAATTTCTTCGTTTTCTTTTATGGGGTATTTATAGTACCTAAATTTAAATTTGGGGTGAAGTATACATTTCTGAGTTTCTAAATTTTTCCTGGGTTATCTGCTAGCTTTTGTATGTTTATGGCTTTTGTGAAACTTCCCCCCCCAAATTTTCCACTTAATTTCTTATGCTGACCCACAATATATCAAGGTCACAATGGGGAAAGTTACAATGTAGAAAGTCAGAATGTGGAAAGGATCACAGTGATTATGTTTATATAGGCCTAGGTTTGTCTTGGCAGGTAGATTCCCAAGTATTTTATTCTTTCTATAATCTCTTTCTGATCAGTTGTCTAGTTTCCTTACTGTCTCTTGGGTGGTGAGAGTTCCCCAAGCTGTTGTTGTTGATCTCTCCTCAGGCCCCCAGTTGGTATTACTGCCACCCTGATCTATGCCTCTCCAGAATTCAATTTGATGTGATATTTTAAAATTGTTTGAAGGAGAATGTTGGGAGAGTTTGGCTAATATGCTACTTTTATTCTGCCATCTTGGCTCTGCCCTCCATAGTGACTTCTGTGAATTTTGTCTGCAAGAGTAATCTGGAACTAGATTTTTTTAAAACCCTTACCTTCCATCTTATTGGTTCTAAGGCAGAAGAGTGGCAAGGGTTAGGAAATAGTGGTTAAGTGACTTGCCCAGGGTCATATAGCTAGGAAATGTCTGAGGTCCAATTTGAACCTATGACATCCTGTCTGTAGGCCTGGCTCTCAATCCACTGTGCCACATAGCTTCCCCCTGGAATTAGATTTTGAATACTTTAAAATATCAAGCTGAGGAGTTTGTAGTTTATCCTTGAAATAATAATAACAATTATTATTATTAATATTCAATGATCGTTGGAAGTTGTTAAGGAGAGATTGGAGACATTTTATTTTATTTGTTTATTTTAATAATAAATTTCCACATAAGTTTTCCTAAGTTATAGGATCCATATTGTCTTCCTCTCTTCTTCATTCCTTCCCCTTCTGGAGCTGACAAGCAATTCAATCTGTTATTATACAAGTGTCAACTTTGAAAACCACAGAACCACTAAAAGTATTTAGAACAAATCTTTAATCAGAACAAGGGACAGTGCTCAAGATTCAGCCACCACACTGGGTCAAGTGCTTAGTACCACACAGAGCTAGAGCTCTGGAACTCTGGAACTCTGGGAACAGTTTCTCTAGGAAACCATTCTGCCAAAGGAGCTTTTCCAAAGAGTAATAGAACTTGGGGGTTTTATATACTTTTTGCGGAAGAAAGGACTGGGAAGTAAGATTTATTAGCTTTACAGTCAACACAAGGAAATGAAGAGTCCAGGGCTGGATTATCAGGGAGAGGCTGATGCTGTACAATGGATACAAAAAGTTGATTCCAGCCTGGGTCTTAACTACCTGAGGGAGGCCACTGATACAATGGGAGAAACTTCAAAAATACAAAAAGGGTATTTAAAAAAATTTTGTATTTAAAAAAAAATACAAAAGGGTATTTAAGATTTAATTATGTCAACTAATTCTACCCATGCTTAGATCATTAGATACTTTAAGTTTATTGTTCAGTTGGTCTGGAACTTCCTTTAAGGGGAGTTCCCAAGGGATAGGGCAAAACTTGGGAGATCCAAAAACACTGTATTATCACGCCAAACATATTTCATATTTCCATATTATTAATTTTTGTAAGTGAATAATCTTGTAATGCCAAAACCCCAAAATATATCCCCAAAAAGAAATGATAGACCATATGTTTTCATCTGCATTCCTACTCCCAATAGTTTTTTTCTGGAGGTGGATAGCATTCTTTTTCCTAAGTCCCTTAGAATTGTCCTGGATCATTTTTGCTGATAGTAGCCAAGTCTATCACATTTGATCATTCCACAGTGTTGCATTTACTGTGTATAATATTCTCCTGGTTCTGCTTATTTCACTCTGTATCAGTTCACCAAGGTCTTTCCAGCTCTTTCTGAAATCATCCTGTTCATCATTCCTTATAGCACAATAGTATTCCATCAACCTCATATACCACAATTTGCTTAGCCATTTCATAGTTGAGAGTCATCCCTTTACTCTCCAATTCTTTGCTACCACAAAAAAAAAGCGACTATGAATATTTTTGTACAAACAGGTCCTTTCCCATTTATTTTATCTCTTTGGGGTACAGACCTAGTAGTGTTAGGCCTGGGAAGCCGACTGAGTATAAGAGCTGATAAAAACAGCAACACCTAATGAATGGCAGGAAAACCCCCAACAGGTAACATCTGTTAAATTGTAGGAAGACCCCGACCAGTAACATCTGGTGAATGGATGATAGGAAGCATGTGTTAACAACCAGCACTCGGCTCCCCCCTCCCAGTTCCTGGAACTGTATATAAGCTGGCTAGGCCCCTCATTCTACGTTCCCATTTTGCCTTGGAGGCTGTGGGACCCAAGGTTGAGCTTGCAATTATTAACTTAGAAAAAACACAGAACTATTAAATAGCCATAAAGCCACTTTTTAATCAAGGGAAAGGGGGAACAGGGCTGATTAGGCCTCCCAACAGAGCTGAGTCTGAGGATTGAACTCTGCTTCCCTCTGCTGTCTGACCCCCTGGGAGTGACACCAAGCTAGATGACCACTCCAAGGAACAAAGGAAATTGGGGAACTTATATACCATTTGGGAAGATCCAGGGGCTGGGGAAGATGATTGACATTATACTAGTAAGGATGGGATTTACAATCAAGCTTGGGAAAGGAATCCTAGCCAGAGTGCTAGGGTGTAAGGGAAGGGGCTACTTACAATGGATACTAAAGGATGGTCCCTGCCCAGGTGTGTCTTCCTGGGAAAAGGTCTTTGATACTATGGGGAAGACTACCTAAGATAAAAAGGGTATTTAGCATTTACCCCAGGGTCCATTATTCATTCTGCAACTGCTAGCCTGAGATTCCCTTCAGGGTGGATTCTCTTTGGAACTGGGAGCCCGGAATAAGCACAAGCTTTGGGGGTCTCCAGCCTACAAGCTATTTCTAAACTTGAGGTTCATCAGATCTCACTAAAGCCACTAGTTTGGAGTCTCTAGATTCCACATTAACACAATAAAACAGTACCTCTTGCTTTTACATTATTTGGTGTTCCTTCTAATTTGGGAAATCAGAACCGGGCTGAACAGTAGTAGTATTACTCTGGATCAAAAGATATGCATTATTTTATAGCCTTTTGGACATAATTCCAAATTGTCCTCCAGAATTTTTGGGTAATTTCATAACTCCATCAGCAATGCCACATTTCCTATTGGAGACATTTTAGTAGCTTTATAGAGGATGCATTGGACAAAGGAGAAGTTGTAAGAGAGGAGTCCATTCAGGAGATTGTTTAAATAGTTCATTTTGAAGTAATGAAGGTCTGTTGATGGTCAGGTGATTATGTAGAGAAAGGAGACAGATGCAAGAGATTTGCTTAAGAGAATTATTAAGATGACAAATATAACGGAGGGAAATTTTCGAAAGGAAAGAGGGAAGGATGATGTTAAGTTTGTGAACTTGCCCTTAGAAAAAGGAAAGTTTCAAAGAGTAGTGGGATTAATGAGCTTTGTTTGTTTGTGGTTTTTTTTTTTTTTTTAGGCTTGATGAGTATAAAATGCCTGAGACATACTGGCAGTTAGGGGAGATGGACAACTGGCAGTTAGTAATAGAAACTTGAGGGTCAGAGTGTAATTTACAGTGGGAATTCCAGGGATGGAATGATTTTCCTTAATGAGGCCGCTTCTGTGGGGTACTATAGTTCCCTGGTGCTAAACTCATAGCTGGGAGTGCATTCTGAACCAGATTAAAATGTAATTGAGAAATGTTTAACAAAATAAATTAAAATACAAGATAATACAGTTAATTTAAATGTAATTTGTACCCAACATGCTGGGATCTGTCAGAAGTGGGAGCCTAGAGAAGAATGAATGGAGTATGGTCAATGGTATCAAAGGTTTCAAAGAGGTCAAGAAAGATGAGAATTGAGAAAAGGCCATGAAATTTTGCTTGCAGCAGTGAGGACCCAGTTGAGATAAGATAATATAAATTCATGTTGTACTTAGTTGGCACAGTTGTATGAATTTCTTTAGTTGTGTTTGGCCTTTCCCTTGTTTGAAGACAGAAAACTTATTCTGGGTGAAGAGAGCCAGGAAGAAGAGAGAAAAGTAACACTTTTAGGTTCCCATTGAGCAGAGCAATATCTTACAACTGAATGGATGCTCTAGTCTTGGCCATGATGGCTGGTTTTGAAGGCTTCTCCTATTCGTTTTAGCCTACTTTACTGCAACTCACTCCATCAGTGCCCAGATTTTTCCTCCTTCCTTCCACTCACTTTGATCTAATCCTTCTTGCTGCTACTTACAATGCTGTTTCATCTTCTTTCTTTGTGCCTTTGCACTGACTGTCCCATTGCTTGGAATGCTTTTCTACCTTACCTCTACCTCCTAGAATCCCTTGGGCTTTCTTTAAGCTTCAACTCAAATGCCAGCCTCTGCAAGAGGCCATTCCTGGTTCCCCCTAACTGCTAGTTCCTTTCCCATACTAGTTACTTCCCATTTACTTTCTTTTTCTTTTTTTTTTTTTTTTTTAAAACCCTTAACTTCGGTGTATTGTCTCATAGGTGGAAGAGTGGTAAGGGTGGGCAATGGGGGTCAAGTGACTTGCCCAGGGTCACACAACTGGGAAGTTGCTGAGGCCGGGTTTGAACCTAGGACCTCCTGTCTCTAGGCCTGACTCTCAATCCACTGAGCTACCCAGCTGCCCCCCCATTTACTTTCAATGTATCTATATTCATATTGTCACATATATTAACATATAAATACATCACATATATTTGCATATAATAATATATGAAGCACATATTTAAATATGCTTCTTGTAGGCAGGGACTTTTAAAAAATCACCAGTGCTTAACTCAGTTCTTGGCATATAGTCAGGGCTGAGCCAACAAGCATTTTTTGTTATTATTATTATTACTACTACTACTACTAATATTTACATAGGTTTCCAAAAAGCTTTACATATATTATCTCATTTAATCCTCATAACAACATTATTATTCTCATTTTACAGGTGAGGACTGTTATGAGTAAGATTAGATTAGGTGGTTATTAGGTATTGATTATATATTGATTAGGAAGTACCTAGCAGGAAGGAGCTGGAGCTGGGAATTCCAGGTTGGAATGAAGGAGGAGGAAGTCTATGTGTGTTCTGTGTGTGGACTCCATTAGGGGTAGGCAAAAACTGTTGCCAGCCTGGGAGACCTCAGAGCAAAGGACACCTTGCATCCTGTTTTCCCCTGGGATCCTGTGTGGTGTGGCATTTAAGGAAAGAACAAGAGAAGAGGACAGTGCTTCAAGCAAACCCCTTACTGCTTGGTTCCTGAGACAACTGTAGCTCCTGGCATCCAGACATCATCAGTAATCCACTGATTACTGTGAGAAATCCCAAAGCCACAAAAGCCCTAGCTGTACTCAAGCCTGGCAGGTTCCAGGTGTGAGGCAGAAACCCAGAGACTCCAGTATAGCTCCTTGGGCCCTGTTAGTTAGATAGCTTAAATTAGTGTAGTGAATAAGTCCTTCCCTGTCCCTTTGGGTTTTGTTATTAGGTGTTAAGATTTTAGAGGAGTCATTCCTATTCCTCCTTTTAGTTGTTTCTAATTAAAAACCAATTTCACCTTGTTACCTTGTCAGTTAATTCAAGAACTCTGGCCAGAGTGACAGTTGGCTGTTATTTTTTCAGTTGGGAGTGGTGTAGCTGTACAAGACTTCAGTGATCAGTTTTAGTCTCTCTTACATGAGAGTGTTTCCACAAACCCCATAGTTGATTTTAATATCCCTGGTGACCCCATTACTTATATTTTCCTACAGGACTGAGGCACAAAGAGGATAAGTGACTTGTCTGAGATCACACAGCTAGTGAGTGTCTTAGATGGGATTTGAACTCTGGCCTTATTGACTCCAAGCCTAGCACTCTTTCCATTATACCCAACTGCCTCATTTAACCCAGTGCTGAGTGCAGAAAAGGGCTCCCAAGAAAAATTAAAAACAATTCCTGCTCTCAAGGATCTTGCATTTTAATGGAGAAGATGAAAAATAATATAGAGTAGCTGGAAAGTCACCTTAGTGGGGCAGACACTAGTAGATGTGGGGTTTAGGAGTGGTTTCCTGTAGAAGGTGGCAGTTGAATTAAACTTGGTCTTGAAGGAAACTAGAGATTCTAAGAGGAGGAAGTGAGGAAAGTGAAATTATACAGAGATATCACAGACATGTAGGAGCAGTAAGTAGGCTGGTATAGCTGCATTGAGTACTGAGTAAATATTTGTTGATTGGTTTATAGTTAACTCCTGATCGAATTGGGGGTTCTTCCAATGTTTTTCCATTATAAGTAATACTTCTTGATTTTTAAAAATAGTCTTTTGATAGTATTGTAGCATATATGGCAGATATTCTCTCAACCTCTACACTGACAGACTGGTCTCTTACTGCACAGCTACATTCCATACCCTGCTTCCCCCCACAAATTCCAGGTTAACCCTAAGTAGTTAAAAGAGTATTTAATTTATAGCTCATGAGCTCCCACTGGTATTTTTATTGCCATGATTGTCAGTTAATATTAATTTGTCAGACCAAGTTAGTGTTAGAGGGAAACTTAAATAAAAGATTAATATCATAGACAGAAATACTGAAGTCAGAAGAATGAGTAGGTTAAGGGGAAAGTCCAATTTCTAATGGGTTGAGGACATTATAGTGGAAAGAGGTGTTAAATTTGCCTAGGAATTATTTTATTCAGTCATCAAGCATTTAGGAAATATTTAATATGTGTCATATACTGTCCTAAGCATTGAAGATACAAAGAAAGATAAACAGTCCTTTCATACAGAGCTTATATTCAAATGGAGACTATACAAAAAATTTTATAGTCAAAAGACATGGAGTTGAGAGTGAAGGTTGTGTACATATGCACACATATTTTAAACCCTTACCTTCTGTCTTAAAATCAATACAAATGTATTGGTTCCAAAGCAGAAGAGCAGTAAGGGCTAGGCAATGGGGGTTAAATGACTTGCCCACAAGTCACACAGCTAGGAAGTGTCTGATGTCAGATTTGAACATAGGACCTCTTGTCTCTAGGCCTGGCTTTCAATTTCCTGAACTACCTAGCAGTTCCCTAAGAAATATATTGAAGAGATTAAAGTGTAGGAAGACTGGAAGTGCAGAAAGCTTTGACTTTAAAGGTCAAACAGGTTTTTATATTTGAGCCTGATGGTAATAGAATATTGAATAGAATGGATGATGTCAAACCTATGCTTTAGGAAGATCTGTCTGGCAAATGAATGGAGGATAGATTGTAGTGGGGAGAGCCTAGGAGCAGTCCAGGTGTGAGATGATAAGGGTTCCTACCAACATCTGCATGACTGGAGTGATGTGGATTGGAGAGAAGGAATGACATATATGAGGGATGTTCTGAAGATTGAAATGATGAAACTTTAGCAATAGATTGGCTAAATGCTGTATGTGTAGATGAGTAGAGGTTGATCTTGATGTTGTTGAACTCAACTATTGAACTCAACTGTTGAACTTTTTGATCCAACTATGCCATATGCCCCAAAAAAGATTCAAGAAAGAGATCAGGGGCCCACATGTGCAAAAATATTTATAATAGTTCTCTATGTTGTCAAAGAATTGGAAACTGAAGGAAAGCCTATCAATTTTGATGTTAATGTGATGGAATATAATTGTATTGCAAAAAATAATGAAAGGGCTGATGTCACAGAAAACCTGGAG
Organism: Gracilinanus agilis; assembly: GCF_016433145.1. Lineage (NCBI taxonomy): Eukaryota > Metazoa > Chordata > Mammalia > Didelphimorphia > Didelphidae > Gracilinanus > Gracilinanus agilis. Next base: position 244,413,521 of record NC_058133.1, read on the forward strand.
GAAGAATTATATGAAATAATGGAGTGAAGTGAGCAGAAGCAAGAGTGGAATTTATACAGTAACAATAGCATAAAGACATTGAACTTTGAAAATGTCAGGAACTCTAATCAAATATTTTATCACCCGATAATTACCTTGATTTCAGAAGATTTTCATGAAATTGTCCACTTGATAGAGAAATGATTAAACTCAGAAGGTATATAGTGAGACAATTTTTTGGATGTGACTAATGTGAGGATTATACTTGTGTGTGTGTATTTGTAGCAGGGCATTTTATTTCTCTTGCTTTTCTATATGAGGGAAGGGGAGAGATAGGAGAGAATGCTGGCTAATTGTCTTTTGAAAAAAGTTTAATTTTTAAAAAAGTTATGAACTGAATATTTGAGAAATTGAATTCCAATTTACTCTTTTAAGATTCCTTCATTTTTCAGATTCTATATCTATTCTGTCTTTTGGGTATGATTTGATTAATGAGTAATCCCACAAAATATGTCTCTCTTTTATTTCTTGCTCTAGGTTGTTTTGCATGTGGGATGGAAAATGGATTTCGAGTCTACAATACTGATCCCCTAAAAGAAAAAGAGAAACAAGGTGAGGAATATGTGCCTTGAATTCCTTTCTCCCTCCATTCTGAAAATCTTTTCTTGGTTCATATATTTCCCTAGAATCTTTTTAAAAAGAAAATGCTTCCACATCTCCTTTGTGAACCTAGATGGAACATTAAATTAATTGTGAACTTTAATGGAACATTGTTTCTGCTCTTAAAACCCTTTAACATCATCTCCCACTCTGTTCCTTTCCCCAATCTCTAAAAATGACATTGTTTCTTCCTTGCCAGAGCTAATCTTCCATATGTGCCCTTTATCCTATCTCCTCCTAACCTCTCCATATATTCTGACTTTAATCATCTCTTTCCTTTCTATGATCTGAAACCCCTTACTGAAACCCTAATTTCTTCTCTTCCTTCAAATATGCCCTAGAATTCCCCATCCTATCAAGCTGTCATCATACTTTGCTTTTTTTCATCCAAACTCCTGGAAAAAGTAATTTACATTCAACTGCCTTCATATTCTTTCTTATTTCACAACACTTTGCCAAAACTTTTTTTTCTGACCTCATTATTCAACTGAAACTGAATTATCCAAAGTTACTTGTAATCTTTAAAAAAAACAACCCCAAAACAAACCCATTACTTTCTGTCTTAAAATGGATACGAAGTGTCATTTCTAAGGCAGAAGAATAGTAAGATTTAGGCAAGGGGGATTAAGTGACTTGTCCACGGTCACACTACTGGAAGTGTCTGAGGCCAGATTTGAACTCAGTAGTTCTGTAAATCCCACCTCAGTTTTCTCTGTGTTTTAATACTGTTTTTATTGCTTTTTGGACATTTCAAACTATATGTCCTGAAGATATATCTCAAATTCAAAACATCCAAAATGGGGCCCCTTATTTTTCCCTCCAACCTTTTCCCTTTCCAAAATCTTAATATCGTCAAAGGTACCACCATTATTTGACTTTGCGAGTTTCATAATCTTGATTTTTTTTTCCTTTGCTCATTCTCTCTAACCCTAGATATCTAATCAGATAGCTAAATCTTGCTGTTTTTACTGGCATAGCATCTCTCGTATCTGACTCTTCTTACTCACATGGCTACCACCTTAGTTCTTGCCCTCATCACCTTTTGCCTAGATCAGTGATGGGCAAACTTTTTAAAGATGGGGCCAAAGGAAAGGAAATGCTCATCTGTCAGTCTGTTTCTAAGGCAACTCTTTTGACATTTCATTGTATTGTATCCTATTCATTGTATTCGTCAGATTAGGAATAATATTGCTTAGCCAGATAGAACATTTCATGGTGCTGCATCTGGACCGCGGGTGGTAGTTTGCCCATCACTGGCCTAGATTATTGTAGTGGACTTATGATTTGGTTTCCCTGGTTAGTCTTTCCTCAGTTAAATGTGTCCTCTACACTGCTGCTAAATGATTTTCCTTAAGCTCTGATAAGAACTTGTGACTCTCATGTTGCCAATTCTAATAGCTCTAGTGCCTCTGATAAAATTTAACAACTCTATTTAGCTTTTCATTTCCTTCATTCACAACCTTGACCCAACCTGCTTTTTCCCTTTCGGTGCCCTGTGATCCAACCAACTTAAAATTTTTTTCTGTCCATCATAAATTATACTCTATTTAGGATCTCTTTGCCTTTGGGCCTTCCCCTCTCACCTATAATTCATTTCCTCTTTATCTCTGCTTCATAGAATTTTTCTCTTTAGAGCACAGCTAAAGTATCACCTTCTGCATGAAGTCTTCTTTATTTTCTCACTGCTAATACCCTCCTTCTCAAACTACCATTTTATATGAATACAAACAGCTTTGTATTTATTCTCTTTATTTTTATTATATCTCATGTTTCAATGTAAGCTCCTAATGAATAGAGATTGTTTCATTTATTGTATTTGTATTCTCAGTACCTTGTATTGTCCCTCACACTTAGGCTTCTCAGTAAATGATTGTTGATGGTTAAAACAATCTGTGTTCTATTGACCTGTCTTGTACTATTAAAAAAAAACAAACTTATTTTCTGTTATAGTAACAACTCTTAAGTCAGAAGGGGAAGGACTAGGTAAATGGGATTAAGTGACTTGCTTAGGATCACATTGCTAGAAGGGTCTGAAACCAGATTTGAGCCAGATGCTCCTGACTCCAGGCCTGATACTCTATCCACTGTACCACCTACCAGTTCTCTGATCTTATTCTATTAAGAACGTTACTCACAAGCTTTGATAATTTTCAATGCAGAAGGCACCTCCTTTTATCCTATTACTTGTAATATTTTAAGTTTTAATAGTTAAAAATAGCTTTTAAAGCTCAAGACTACTAAGATTTTGGGAACAATCTGTATAATAATATTCTTGAATCTTTGTAGTCTTTGTTAGAAGGAAAGCCTAGACTTAACACTTGATTTTTATTTTTAAACCCTTACCTTCCATCTTGGAATCAATACTGTGTATTGGTTCCAAGGCAGAAGACTGTTAAGGGCTAAGCAATGGGGGTTAAGTGACTTGCCCAGGGTTGCACAGCTGAGAAGTGTCTGAGGCCAGATTTGAACCTAGGACCTCCCATCTCTAGGCCTGGTTCTCAATCCACTGAGCTACCCAGCTGCCCCCTTTAACACTGATTTTTAATGTTGCTGTGAAAGCAGTACAGTGGCATTCTAACATATAGCAGCATTAAAGAAGATCATGAACTTGTATAGAGACCAAATGAAATTTAATTTTTATGTACATTCAGTAAATATATTGATTGTTAGAATTGGTGGTGCCCTTGAAAGAAACAGGGAAATTCACAAGAGGGACAGATTTTGGGGAATAGGTAGTGGATGTAATTGGGGCAGTTAGGTGGCACAGAGGATAGAGAGTTAGGCCTAGAGTCAGGAAGACTCATCTTTGTGAGTTCAAATATGTCCTCAGACATTTACTAGCTGTATGACACTGGGCAAATCACTTAAACCCTGTTTGCCTCAGTTTCTTCATCTGTAAAATGAGCTAGAGAAAGAAATTACAAGCTACTCTAGTATCTTTGTCAAGAAAACTCTAAATGGGTTTACAAAGAGTTGGACACAACTGAACAACAACAGTGGGGAAAAAGAGAATCTCTTCTTTCTTCCTTCTGGTTTACTATACCATTGAGCTACATGTAAATAGAGAGACTTAATCAGGAAGAGATAAACAACACACCCTGGCAGAAGTGATAGCCATTTGAGGAAAGGCCACTTTGGAGAGGATAACCCTTGTGGCAGAAATAAATGCTGACTAAGGACTCAACAAAGGCACTTTCCCTTGAAGCCCAGTTGGGAATTACACCTGAAGGGAATTTCATAAAGAGAGAAAAGGACTTTCAGTAACTAGAAGCTGTAAATTAAACCTTTGATATGTGTTCTTAAAACAAGTTACTTAGCCTTGTTTCCCTCAGTTCTTCATATGTAAAATGAGTATCAAATGAAATACTTTGCAAACATTAAAGTGCAATATAAATGCTAGCTATATTATTGTTGGACTATGTAAATAGCTTTTGCAAATGACCATCTTGTATTGTAAATAGCTTTTGCCAGTAGCCATCTTATGCCAACTGTAGCAAGAGGGGTTTCTGATTTTAGAATGCCCAAAGCTGACATGAGACAGTGGAAGACCGTTGGAGCACCCCTATAAATAGAAGATCACCCCAAGGCAAAGGGACTCAGTTGTGAGTTAGGTGGGTGGCAAGGGTGTAAGGGGAAAAGCTCTCCACTCAAACCCAAAAGCTTTACCACAGACTTGTGTTAGCTGTCTCATTTTAGAGATCTGTTACTTAGGTCAACCTAAGTTGCAGTCCTGCAATCTGAACTATATTTGATCATCATCAACTATAATATTCATCAAAACCATCAAGAAAGTCATCTCTGGGGGCAGCTGGGTAGCTCAGTAGATTGAGAGCCAGGCCTAGAGGAGGGAGGTCTTAGGTTCAAATCTGGCCTCAGACACTTCCCAGCTGTGTGACCTTGGGCAAGTCACTTGACTCCCATTGCTTAGCTCTTACCACTCTTCTGCCTTGGAGCCAATACTCCAAGACAGAGGGTAAGGGTTTAAATAAAAAAAAATAAAAAAAAGAAAGTCATTTCTGAAGATCAACAGCTATTTATATCTAGCCAAGTTTAGTTTTGTTATCTATATAAAGATAAAAAATAATAAAGGCTGATATATAGAAATTAGTATTTTAATTAAAGCCATGCTGATAGATAAAGTCATTAGACCACACGCTTGTAAGAATTTAAAACTGCTGCCCCAGCCATTATTGTTACCTCCTGTCTCTTCCTGAAATCTGCTAGCCAAGAGAAAGTTCCTCCTCATCCCGGAGATTTAAACTGTCCTCTGCGTGGAGACGTAGGCATCCCCACGCCCAAAGAACCAGAACCAGAAACCTGTTGGACCACGGGAAATGTAGTTTGATAATTTCCACGTGTCCATAGAAAATACATATATATACTTAAAGATGGCATCTCCCAAATTTCACTTTTACATCTAGTAGCTGAATTAGGCCAAAGGTTACCAAGCCAGTGTGGCAAAATTCTTTTCAAAGGCTCTTTCCAAGGGGATCTGCCTAGGTGTTATCAATTAGTTTTTAGTTTAGCTTAATCCTTTAAATCTCTATCCTCACTCCTCATTCCTTGATCCTCACACCCTCAAGATATTCCTGATAACTTTAGATTAAAATAGTTACCTGTTATTGAGATCTGCTCTAGTCTGGTCCATCTTCTCCAAGAAGTTTCTCACTGTATAGCTTGACAGTTGTAATTGATTCCCTGGCTGGGGGATTACTCTGGCTAATCATCAACTCTTGCCTGAGATTAACTCCTAATCAGTTCAAGAGCATCTGTATCAATTCACAGTCAGATCAATATAATCAATATTCCATCAAGAAGATACTAAAATATATATCTTCAAAGAAACAGGGGTTTTGGCCTGTTTTCAGTTAAGAATTCTAACAGTGTCAGCCTTCTGACCCTCCCCAGAGGGAAATGCTGTCCAGCTGTTGAACAGAGAGCAGCCTGGTGAATATTAGCCTAACAACTATACAGTCTAATGCTCTTTTTGTAATTAACAAAACAAATATAATGAGATATCTATATCTTAGTTCAGTTGTCTCCAAAGTAGGGGTAGAGAACTCATTAGAGAGTATGCCTAGGGGTATGTGATCAACCAGTTAAGAGAGTTAGTTGAAAGGTAGGTTACATGCCAACTTCTCCTAGATAGTTAGGAATAGGGTTAATCTTTTTTTTTTTTTAAACCCTTGTACTTTCGGTGTATTGTCTCATAGGTGGAAGAGTGGTAAGGGTGGGCAATGGGGGTCAAGTGACTTGCCCAGGGTCACACAGCTGGGAAGTGGCTGAGGCCGGTTTTGAACCTAGGACCTCCTGTCTATAGGCCTGACTCTCACTCCACTGAGCTACCCAGCTGCCCCTAGGGTTAATCTTAACACAGCTGTAACTGTCCTTATTCCCTAATGCTACATCTCTTCTCTTTACTGTGGCAGTTGTTAAATGCCTTCCTTTTGAGGCTGGTGTCTGCATCTTAGGTTAGTGATAACCTAAAGGATTCACTACCCAAAAAGCAAATAAGGTTGTGTTTTGTTAGGGTTCCACAGCTGTTAAGTGTCTTAGGCTAGAATTTATAAATATGAAAAATAATTAAGGCTGGTATAAATATATATATTAGTATTTTAATTAAAGCCATGCTGATAGATAAAGTTATTAGACCATGCGCTTGTAAGCATTCAAAACTTGCCGCCTAGCCATAATTGTCTCCTGTCTCCTCCCAAGTCTGCTGGCCAAGAGGATCCCACTCCCTCCTAACCCAGGAGATATATACTCTTCCCTGCGTCAAGACGTAGGCCTCCCCACGCCCAAAGAACCGGAACCGGAAACCCGTTGGACCACGGGAAATGTAGTTTGATAATTTCCCCGTGTCCAGAAAATACATATATATATATATATACACTTAAAAATGGCATCTCCCAAATTTCACTTTTACAAATTGAACTCAGGGACCTGTCACTCTATCCACTGTCTTTTGTAGCAACTTGTGCTCCCCTTTCCACCTTTTTTTCTAATGTCATGTTGGAAGCAGAGGACACATAAAACTGAGTACTATTTTGTATTTATGTTTCACCTGTTTTTGGCCAAAGTGATCAACTAATGGGCAACTTAAGAGTTGTTAACTTCATTTGTAGCCAGATGGTCCTTGTATATCAGAAGTCATATTGTTTAGATATTCTTAATATATTTCTAACTTGGTATAACCTCTCAAATCTCATGCTGGCATGGTTCTTTTTTTCTTTTTTTAAACCCTTACGTTCTCTCTTAGAATCAGTACTATATATTGGTTCTAAGACAGAAAAGTAGTAAGGGCTAGGCAATGGTGGTTAAATTACTTGCCTAGTAGGAAGTATCTGAGCTGGCATAGTTCTTGAGGCCACACTCTCCTTCATATCTCAGTGAGGCTTTGGATAGATGGTAACATGTATGGAAGTGAGGGGTTGGCAGCTTTCATTGGATGTGGGAGTTAAATGTTAGGATATGTACATACGTGTGTGTTTTATAAGTAATTCTGTTCCATTATTGTCATGGACTAAATTATGCATAGATAGAAGACATGTTTTTTAATAACTTCAAAGCAATATTTGTATTAATGCATGAGTGAGTGGATGAATTTGAATGGATTTGAACAAATATGATGTATTTGAATCACAATCACTGTTTAATGTGCTATTAATAATACTCATGTTTATGTTGTACTGACATAATACTAAAAAACACTCTTAATGAAAACAGTGAGGTGGATAGTATAAGTATTCCTTCCTGTCTTATACATGAGGAATCTGAGGCTCAAAGAAGCCTAGGATTTGACCTTTCGATGTTAATACAAATTAATCTTCTTATACTGTATTCCCTTCTGCAAAGATAGGGCCAAATTTACTTCTTCCTGGGTATGTGTATGTCTTTTATTAAGCATTTTGGTTCCTTGGGAATGATCGATTCTTTGTTTTTAATTGAAATATTTAATAAAATTAAGTGAATTAATTAAATTAGCATGAGTTACCTAATTCTGTGTTCTATTCAAAATAGATAAGCAATAGCAGGAGCAAAAGTTGTTTGTAAAATTACTCTTCTGAAATGACCTGTAATTTATTCATGAATTTAAAATTTCTTGAATTTTTTACCCTTTTTCCTACTTGTATCACTACCATCATAGTCCATTTAAACACTTATGACCTCTTAACTGGACCTTCTATTTGCTACTCATCATCCCTAGTTTCTCTTCCCTTCAATTCAACTTTCCATGTAGCTTCTAAAAGATCATATGAAATGAAAATATGAATGGAAATTTGCTTAATTTTTCTTTGTATAAAATTAACTAGGAAATTTGAATTATGTTTTAAGACATGCATTTTATTTGATAGGAGTATAACATTGTATTAAAGTCATGACTGAATATAAACTTTTTATGAAGATGCTAAGCTCCTAATATATTTACTATTAGTTGTTGATATTTTAATTTATTATAGCAGTGCTCCTTTGTATTGCTATAATAATAGCAAAATTTTGATATTTCTCCCTTCTCTCCCTGCTGGGTAATTCTAGTCTTTCTCTTTTTTTAAAGGATAAGAATGCAATAATGAAGATCACATGTTTTGTCTATAAAAGTGAAGCATTGAGTATGATATATTTTAACTAAAAAAAAAAAAAAATAAATCGTTTCAGAATTCCTTGAAGGAGGAGTTGGCCACGTGGAAATGTTGTTTCGTTGCAACTATTTAGCATTAGTTGGTGGTGGAAAAAAGCCGAAATATCCCCCCAATAAAGGTATAATAGTTATACATTTAATAATTTCTTACATTGTATAATGCTTTTAACTGTCCAAATGTTTTTACTTCTCTTATCTTGTTTTATCCTCATAGTAAGTCTGTGAGGTACCAAAGAGTTAGAAAAAAGAGAAGTAAGTAGTTTTCTTACTATCTCTGGGAAAAGAACTTACAAGTTAATAATCTGTTTCTACACTGACATAATGTGTGGGTCATTTTTCATTTGGTAAGCCAATGGTTTTTTTAAAAACAAAAATATTAGGAATATTTAAAAAATTACTAAAATAATGCCACGTGCAAGTAAAAAGCAGCTTAAGTTGATGGGATTTTTTTGATAGACTTAAAAGTTTCAACTTAATTGATATTTGAATTGGTAACTAAATATTAAGTTTTAATGAACATAACAGATAAACTTTAAAATTTATATTTAGTCCAATTTAGATAGGGAGTAGAAGGAAGAGGAATTTGAAGAAAGAGAGGGTAAAGTAGAGAAAGAGAATCAAAGATGGGAGAATGAGACATAGATGGACATAGTGATGGGTGAACATGGGAGTATAGACCAGATGAGTTATATTTGAAATATTTTGCTCTAGTTTATATCTGACTCTTAATTTCTCCTCTGGGTTTCAGAATGTTACCATTGTCCTACTATCTTTGACTTTTTTTATTGGCTAGTTAGCTGCTTTTCAAAGCTATTCAACCACTCTTATAATCCTTTAGAGATTCTCTTTTGAATCAAGATATCCCCAGCTTCTTGTTCCTCAGGTTGCCCAGGTAGTTAGATGAAATGAAATTGAAGCCGAATTCTTTATGATTAATTTCAAATCACATGCAGAATAATTTGATATAGTTTTTGAGCCATCTTATATGGTGCAGTGGATAAAATCTGAACCTAGAGAGTCTGGAAGACCCAAGTTTTAATGTAGCCTTGGACACTAAGTAGCTGTGTGACACTGGGCAAATATGTCTACTTCAGGTTCCTCATCTGTAAAATGGAGATAAAAATAGCATTTGCTTCCCAGGGGTATTGTGATGATCAAATGAGTTAATATAAAAATGTTTCGGTTTCTCTTAAACAATTGTAGTCAAAGAGAATCAGCACAGTGTGAAAGGTTGGACTTGGAATCTGCCTTTGCTGTATGTTACCTTTATAATATTGTAAATTTGGGAGCCTTTCAGTGCTTTGGGTTTTATAAGTCTGTATTTATAGGCAAGTTGTAGACATGTTAACAGTGGAAGGAATTTCTGTCCTGGGAGTTCTGAAGAAAAAATGAGGAAATAACATCTCTCAGGAAAATTAAGGTAAATTGAGGAAGGAAGCTTTTTAATTCTTTGAAAGTGAGGTATCTCATATGTCATTAGTGTTCAACTACTTTTTTTTTCACATGATTTCTAGAAAGGCTAATGCTGACCTATTTATGGTATGCAAAACTATATGCTACATACTAGCACTCCTTAATATGGTTCTAATGAGACAGCATAGCATATGTAAGTAGCAGAAGACCACCATATCTTTTGATATGGGGCAAGTAAATTATTCCTTTTTATCAGAATAAGATCTAACTTTGTTCTATTTTCCTTCCTTTATTTCAGGGGTTAGTCAGTGCCAAATGTTAGCTTCTTTTCCATATCCTGTAAGATGTTCTTGGCTCTTTCACTGTGTTTTAAAACAATAACACTAGCTCCTTCATTCTCTTAATGGGGTATAGGTCAGTCCAGGTGTCCTGGAACCAGCTAGAACCAACTCACAAAGGTCATTGTTAAATTTTTGGTGGGAACATTTACATTTCAGAAATCAGAAAATGACCAACACTACAAATCAGGGCTCGGTTTATTGTTTACTATTACAATTTATTTATTGTTTACTATTACAATTAGTTGATTGTCTCAACTTAAGAAAATGTTGGAGAAAATGTTAAAAATGCTATATATATCCTGTCATGAGAGGGACTCACCCATGGTAGTACTCTTAAGTCTAGAGTATTGTGTAAGGACCAAATGGAAGGCAGATTCTCAGTACAGAGGGAAAATGAAAGTGTCTTGACTATTTATGTGCTCGGTTCTGAGTCCTTGCAATTTTTTGGTTGAGCCCAAGACAAGAAAAGTTCATTCTTGGTAAAAGAGTTCATTTTATCCAGGAATTTCATGTCATATTTAGGAGATAAAGAAGGAATCCTGGGGCATGATTAACTTGGCACATTTACTATATTAATATTGTTATGACAATATTAAAATATTTGCTATTTTTAAACATAGGGCAGCATAATGGTCCATTGGGCTCCCTGTTCTATGTCTTAGGTTTATTTTTGTCATTAAAATTAAAATACAGACATAACCCTTCAGACTCTTAGCAAAATATATAGTATTTTAGGTGGAAGTTTGGCTCTGTCTCTTAATTTACATTCTGAGGTTACCATAAACTTTTGAGTAATGAAGAAGCAGATTATATTGTAGTATCTTTTAGTAGACAGACTCCAGCAGGGACAATTAGGGTATGTGCAGACGTTTTCTTGGTGGTAGGTGGATACAATTGGTGTCATTAGCCAGAGTATTCTAATACAGGATGCCTGTACAATTGTAGATGTTACACAGTCCTACTACATTCCCTTTCTTCTTTTGCTGGCTGTTGATACTTTCTAGTTCTTCTCTGATTATTCCCTGTTCCTTCCTTTCTGCTTCCATACCTTCATACTCATCTGGTTCTGAGAGATTCTTTTTATACAAAACCTCAAAACCAAGTTTCTTACACAGTGGCTTTGGTTGGTAGTGAATAGACCCTGTATATTTTCAGTTCTTAATGATGTAGTCAATAAGCATTCTTACTTATTAACAAATTATGTTTTAAATGAGATAATCAATGGAGCCTCCTTACGTTATAACATACATGGGTTAAATAAAACCTGCTTTTCATTTGGACATTTGTTTATTTTCATTTGGACATTTGTTTATCTCAGTATTTACATGGGAGAGCCTGGATGTTTTCTCATTTTCTTTCATGATGCTTTTAGGGAAAACAGTTATGGAGAACATTAAATATAAAATCCTCTGCTTTTAAAGCCCTTCACAAACTGGCCCTTCTACCTTTTTGCAAGTGAATAAAATAGATTGTCCCTGCCCTCAAGGAACAGACGACATATAAACCAACTGTACTAACAAATTAGTTACAGCATAAATTGGAAATAACTCAGGAGGTGTGCCAGAATTAAGGAGATTGGAGAAAAGTTCTTGTGGAAGGAGGGATATTATATGGAGCTTGAAGGAATCCAAGAAGTGAAAATGAGGGAGAACATTCCAAATATTGGGGACAGCCAGTGGAAATGTATAATAAGAGGTAGAGGTTTTGTGTAATGAAAAGCAAGGAACAGTGTCACTGGATTACAGATTTTTGTGTGTGTGAGAGTGTAAGGTATAAGAGACTGGAAAGGTAGGGAGCTAGGCAGGTTATGAAGATTTTGAATGACAACAGACTTTTATTTTTGATCTTGGAAGTGATAGGAATCACCAGAGTTTATTAAGTCTGGGGTGGGATGGGATGGTATGTCAGACCTATATTTTTTTTAGAAGATCTCTTTGTCAACTGAATGGACTTTTGGCAGGAAGACTAAGCAACAGGCCATTGCAAAAGCCCAGACATGAGGTGATGATGAACTGCACAAGGGTGGTAGCAGGATTAGATGAGAGAAAAGGAGAGAGGTCATGAAGGTCAAGTCAGTACACCTTGGCAGCAGATTGGATAAAGCTAACAAGAGAGTAGGGAGTCAAGGATGAAACCTAGTTTGGGAGCCTAGGGGACTTGGAGGATGGTGGTATGCTTGCAGATAATAAAGAATTTTTTTGGAAGAGAGGAAGGGGGAAAAATGAGTTCTGTTTTGGACATGTTGAGTTTAAAATGTTTATAAGACATTTGATTTGAGATGTTTAGTAGGCAATTGGAGATGAGAGAATGGAAATCAGCAGAGAGGTTAAGCCAGGATAGGCAGATTTAAGAATTATTAGCAGAGAGATGATATATAAATTCATGAGAGCTGATGAGATCACCAAGTATATAGAGAGATGACCCAGGACAAAGCCCTGTGGAACTATGGGATTCCTACTAGACTTGACTTGGATGAAGATCCAGCAAAGGAACGACTAGTTAAATAGGTAGGAAGAGAACTAGGAAAGAGCAGAGTCATACAAACGTAGAGGGAAGAGAGTATGGGGGAAAAGAGTGATGAGCAGACTGCTGAGAGGTCAAGAAAGAAGATTGAGAAAGACTATTAGATTAATATTAATATTAATATTAATAATTAATAGCTCATTATACTTTGGATTTTCATATGAATAATGAAATAAGCTGTACTGTGGAGAATATAAAGAAGAAATTGAGAGAAAAAGAAGTGGAAGAATGCTTATTAATAGTTTAGCAACAAAAGGAAGGAGAGATATGTGATAAGGAGGTGGGGATGAATGGATCAAGTAAGGTTTTTTTTTTTTTAAACCCTTACCTTCCTTGTTCTAAGGCAAAAGAGTGGTAAGGGCTAGGCAAGTGACTTGCCCAGGGTCACACAGCTAGGAAGTATCTGAGACCAGATTTGAACCTAGGTCCCTGGGTCTGGCTGTCAATCCACTGTGTCACCCAGCCAAGTAAAGCTTTTCTGAGGGTAAGGGAGAATATGGTCATCTTTCTAGGCAGTAGAAAAATAGTTGGTAAATAGGAAGAAACTTAAAATAAGTTAGAGTGGAGATGATAGAAGGGGCAAAAGATGGAATAGAATCACTAATGGATGCAGAGGGAGTTGCCTTAGTAAGGAGAAGGGAAACAGAAGAATTAGTGGAAGAAGGCATCTAAGTGCTGTGAGAAAAGGAAGAGGGGAAAAAAGGGAGCTTTTGGGGATTAACCTAAATTTTTCAGACATATATGAGGGTCACAGCTGAGAAATGTAGGGATTGGGAGTCATTGAAAAGAAAAAGGAGAACCAAACCTCAAGGAAATTTGAGGATGAATAAAAATGTTTGGAAAAGATGCTGTAGTGAAGGAGATAGAATGTTAAATAGGGAAGTGTAAAAGGATTGCCTTGTGGTAATGAGGACCTCTTGAGGTTATTTAACATAAATATATTAGTAAATCCAGTTAGCTCAATTTCATAATTTTATTTAGTTCAAATGGGCAGCATTTGAATAGAAATGATGGCTGGGCTGGGGCTTAGCAGGGTTAGAGTGGCAATAGGTAAAATGGGTAAGGGATTCAAGAGAAGAGGATAGTTTAGAACTGAACAGGTGTACTTAAGTTGTCAAGATTGGGAAGGGAGGAAAGTGTAGCTAGTTCGAGGTAGTTAGTGCTCTAAAGCAGAGCAGCTAGGTGGAGCAGTGGATAGAGTTAGGAAGATCTGAGTTCAAATGTGACCTCAGATACTAGCTATGTAACACTGGGCAAGACATAGCCCTGTTTATCTCAGTTTCTTATCTGTAGAATGTGCTAGAGAAGGAAATGGCAAAAACTATTCTAGTACCTTTGTCCAGAAAATCCCAAATGGGGTCGGGAAGAGTTGGACACAACTGAACAACACCAAAAGTTCTCTAAGTCATTTATTGGGAGAGCTTGGGGGCAGTTAGGTGGCTCAATGTGTTAAGAATTAGGCCTAGAGATGGGAGTTCTTGGGTTCAAATTCAGCCTCAGACATTTCCTAGTCCTATGACCCTTAGCAAATCACTTAACCCCATTTTCCTAAACCCTGCTACTCTTCTGCCTTGTAACTGATACTTAGTATCCATTCTAAGACAGAAAGTAGTTGTTAAAAACAAAAACAAAACATGGGTTGGAGTTGTAAGGCAGAGAAAAAAATGGAATCATAATAGATTGTTATTAGGTAAAGGAATTTCAGAGCTCTTGAACATGGAAATAGTACATTTGGCAGGAATGGCAAGATTGAGTGCATGACCATCTCTTGTATAGCTGAGGAAGTATGGAGAAGTAGGTTATGAGAAATGAGCAAATTTGAGAATCTTTGATGTTAGGATGCTTGAGGGAGTATTAATATGAAAGTTGAAGTTTCCTAGTAGGTTTGGGGAGGAGAGAGACTGAATCAGGCCCTGAACTCGTTGAGCAAAAGAGTATGTATCCAGGAGGTAAGTAGAGAACAGAGACCAGAATTTTGATTGGGTGGTTGATATGGATTGCACAGAGCTAAGAGGAGAGTGATGAAGTTGAAAGGAAGCTTTGAAAAGTTGCACTGGGGAGAGCATTTCAACATTGGCTCCACCTTGACTCCTCAGTCTAGGGAAATAAGTGTAGCTGCAACCAGTGCTGGAGAAGCCAAGCGGCCATTTCATCAGGAAGGAGCCAAGACTCAGTAAAGTCTAAATAAAAGAATTGAAAAAAGGAAAGATTTACGTAAGTTTGTTACCCTTGAGTCTGTGTTTCAGAGAGCATAGTGCAAAATAGTTTTAGAGTTTGACATTGGAATAAGGGGGAGATTTGGAAGAGATGGAGATAAAGGAGTAGGCAGTAGAGGATGGAGAACAAATTTGTATAACGATAAACAGGGGTTCAGGATCACTGGAATGGGGGAGGGTATGAGTGAGCAGGAGTTTGTGAATCATTGCTGAATTGAGTTCATGAGGGTTATTAATATCAACAGGGGATCTGTTTTCAGAGTGGTGTCCTTTCAGGGTTTTAGACTGCTTAGCATTTCTGCCCAATACTTGCAGGCGAGCCATTAGAGATATATTGTAAACAGAGTTATTTACGTGTTTTTTCCACCATTAGAAATTAAAATGTGTGCACCTTCATAGCAAGGACTCTACTTATCTATATTTATATCCACATAGATAGATGAGCTATATATATGATGTATATATGTGATATATATAATTTTATATATGTGTGTACATATTATATTCTATCAAATGTATAAAGTTATTCACTTGTTTTCTTCACATTAGAATTTGACTACCCTCAGGTCAAGAATTATGTTTTTGCCTTTTTTTGAATGCCTAGCACTTAGCACAGAATATAGCATATATTTTTGTGGCATATAGTAAGCTTTTAATAAATGCTTGTTTGAGATCAGTAAGATCTTCAATAAGATCTTTGAGTCATAGCTTACTTTAACTTTAAAAAAATGTTTTAAACAAGCCTATGTATTTTTTTGGCATTAAGGTTGTAGTGTCCATGAGAATGAAGTGTTTATTTTATGATAAATCACTAGTTGAAAATCAGAAGTAAAGAACTTTAGGGGATGCATGCTTGTTTAAATGGTTTGGGCTTCAGAAATGACCTTATGATGAAACATAGCACTAACATTATTGCATTAATAAGATATTTCTGATATTTCAGTGATGATATGGGATGATCTAAAAAAGAAGACGGTTATTGAAATAGAATTTTCTACAGAAGTCAAAGCAGTCAAATTGCGACGAGACAGGTAGGTTTAGTATGCATTTTAAAGTAGAATGAAACATTTGTTCTCTATGAAGGCAGCTGAAATATTTACGTATAAGGAAGGAAAAATCCTAAAAATCTTTTAACTCTTCCTTAAATATTGGCCCATTGGAGTTTAAGGCTCCAAGAGACTATGTGCAAATATCTTTGCTATGGTGTTTCATGGAAAACACTAACTTTCAGCAGTAATCTTGGAGTTCAGAAATTGATGGATCGCTACAGTATCATAAGTGTAATAATTATTTTAGATTAAAGGTAAAGAAAACTGTAAGAATTTGTTGGGAAGGAATTCTTGAATTTCATTAGTGTAAATGTCAAAACAGCAAAGGCCTTGAATTGTATGTATTCTGGCTAGTGTTTAGAATATGGTAGGTTTTTGAAGTGTACTGAACAAGAGATATGATGAAACTTCATTAATTTATGAATCCACTAATATCTTATGAATTTCAAACATGGGCTAAAGTTTACCTATATATTTTCTTTTGGAGGTGAGATATAGCTATTTTTTATTTTTATTTTATTGCTATAACTTGTTACCTTAAATGTTAATTTGTTAAAAAAGAAATATTTAACCTATGTTACAGTGAAGGCAAATAGTTTACTAAAATAAATAATAGTGAATTATTTGTCAGAAAATCTTAAAAAACCCTTTACTTTTTCTTTTAGAATTGATACTAAGTATAGATTCTAAGGCAGAGAAATAGCAAGGACTAGGCAATCAGGGTTAAGTGATTTGCCATGGGTCACAGAGTTAGGAAGTGTCTGAGGTCAAATTTGAACCTAGATCTTCCCAACTTCAGGTCTGGCATTCTATCCGTTGTGCTACCTAGCTTTCTCCCCTTCCCCCTCGCCAAGTCCTGTTAGATAATGGAAATTGTAATGATAAATTATTCTTAGCCCCTGTAAGCATTTAAAAAGGATATATGTGTGTCTATATATATGTATGAATTTAAAAGAAATACAGATACATATGAGTTTAAAAAGATATAATGTATATGTATCTGAATACATATGGTTCTCCCTCTTTCCTTTTCTCCTTTCTCTTTAATCTGAAGTGATTTCATAAACTTATTATAGTATAAAGATATATCAATTATTGTCCTCCAAGGTTATTCTTGAAAATCAGAGTTTTCCATGCAACAATGTAAACAAGACACTGTTGCCTAGATATGTGCATATATTCATATTTGTATAGATGTGTAATATATATAACTATACATACCTACACAGTTATATCTATAGCTATGTAGACAAATGTGAAGATTAAAATTAATATGCAAAATACTAAATACTATATGTATAAATATTTTATTAATAATAAACTAACAAAAGAAAATAACGAAAAGGTACTAACCAGCTTGCTCCTAGGAACCAAAGAGAAAGAGGGAGGAGTTACAGCCAACTATAAAACAATAACGTGACCATGCAAATGTGGAAGCGCAGGAGATATTAAAGGGAATTTTGGGAAAACTAAGGGACTTATGGGGGATGAAATCCAAGGTTCAAAATGTCCATTTACACACACATAGACACACACACACACACACGTGTAACTGTCAAAAAATGCACAAACCTATATGTACACACTCAAAAGCTTTTGCAAGGATCTTAATAGCTGAAGATATATGTGTGTATATGGACATATATTTTTACATATTATGGATTTATGTATATATCTATCCTTGTTAGGATTAGTATATGGACAGAATCTTAAAGTAATCAAATGACATTTCTTTGAAAAATTTTCCATGACTCAGATTTTTAACTGTCTGCCCAGAGGAATTGGTGACATTTTATTTTAACTCAAGATTTTTTCTTTTAATATGTATTCTGTGTGGGTAATGTGTTTGAATTCGAAAAAGACTATAGTTTTAATTTTTGAAAAAGAAATTAGGTAATGTTTTTCATTTCAGAATTGTGGTGGTTTTGGACTCCATGATTAAGGTTTTTACTTTTACACACAATCCCCATCAGTTGCATGTCTTTGAAACCTGCTACAACCCTAAGGGTAAGTTGTATGTGCTATACAATAAATAATGCCTTTTATAATTTGCTGAATATTTGTGTGCATGAGTGTTTGACCAATTACTTCCCTACTCATTAAGCTTTAGTGGATCCTTATTGCCTCCAGGATCAAATATAAATTCTAAGACTATTCCTATCTTTCAGATTTCCTTAGACTTTTCTTCTTGAATTCTATTATGCAGTTTACATTGGTTTAATTGTTTTTGCCCACATAGGACATGCTATCTCCATAGCTTTATGGGCCATTCCCCTTCTCTGAAAGGCTCTTCTTTACCTTTGCCTCTTGGGTTTTCCAATTTCCTTCAGTAATTTAGTTTAAATATTACTTTCTAAAGGGAGGCCTTCTAAAGAGAGGCCTTTTTTGGACATTACAGATGCTAATGTCTCCTGAAATTACCTCTTCTCTATTTTGTACGCATTTAATAAATTTTCTGTTGTTTCCCCCATTAAAATATGAATTCCTTGAGGGCTGGGATTCTTTTTACCTTTCTTCATAGCATTAGTATTTAGAAAAGTGCCTGGCACAGAGTAATAATGTGCTTAATAAATATTTGTCAGCTTTCCTTTTTGCTAGCTTTTTGTTCAGGGCTGTGTCACACTTGTATTTATTTGTTTTGAATTATATTCAAAGTTTTGCTTTGTTGGAAATATGTAGCATTCATATGTTGGAAAGAGAGTTCATAAGAATTTACATCTCCAAAGAACGTAAGAGAGATCTCTTTAACAAATATGCATGGTAGAGCAATTGTGCATTGCCTATGTCCAACAAATAGATGTCTCAATATGTACTCTGTGCAAATTACCTCTTTTTCAGGATGTGAATGACATGTTTCATTATGGCTCCTCTGAAACTATGATTGAACATTGTGTTGATCAGAATTCTTAAGTATTTCAAAGTTGTTTATAATTATAATGTTGCTGGTTTTGTAAAAATTGTTCTATATCTGGTTCTGCTAATCTGCTTTGCATCTGGGTCTGCTCAGTCCTCTCTGCATCAGTTCATACCTGTCTTTCCATGTTTTGAAGTTGACCCTTTGATCATTTCTTATGGAATTCCATTATATTAAATATATTAAATATAAATATATTAAATACATTAAATAAATATTTTTTTCAGTCTTTTCCTAATTGTTTAATTTCTAGTTCTTTGCCACAACAAAATTTATAGCTCTTTAGCTACTATAAATATTTTTGTACATTCCGATCCTTTTTCTCTTTCTTTGATCTTTTTGGCCTGTTGGCCTATAGTTGTGCTATTATTGGGCCAGAGCACAGTTTAATCAATTTTCGGTTATAATTCCAAATTATTTTCCAAAATGGCTAGATCAATTCACAACTTCATTTACAATGCATTAATATGTCTAGTTTCCCACAACTCTTCCAACATATGTTATTTTCCTTTGTGTCTTCTTTGCCAGTCTGATGGGTGTGAGGTAGAACTTAAGTTCATTCAACTAGCAATTCTCTAATCATTGGTGATTTGGAACATCTCCCCCACCCCCCCAACAACATACATTCTTGGGGGGGGGCTTTTTATTGTTACATTGATAACTTAGAATTTTTCACTTAGAATTTGCCCATTCTTATCCTTTGACCATTTATCAATTTGGAGAGTAGCCTTTATTATAAATTTGAATCAGTTTCCTGTATATCATAGTATAGAAAGTTGTGGAGATTAATAATCTGTAAGATGTGGAAATTAATAATCTCTACTCCTTTTTGGAGCAAAAAGGTGTGTTTGATCTTATGACTGAGTCTATATGGGCAGCTAGGTAGCTCAATGGATTGAGAGAGCCAGGCCTAAGAGGTGGCAGGTTCGGGATTCAAACATTTCCTAGCTGTGTAACCCTAGGCAAGTCACTTAACTTTTATTGCCTAGTTCTTAACACTCTTCTGCTGTGAAACCAATATTTGTATCAATTTTAAGATGGAAGATAAGGGTTTAGGGTTTAAAAAAAAGATTGAAACTTCAAACTGGCTTCTTCCCCTTGGTTGAGGCTGGTTAGAGATAAGTTCCTTGTTTATCTGTAAACAAGCCTGTTTATCTATAAACAATGAATGTCTTGCTGGGAAACTTGGCATATGCAGTATGGTCGTTCTAAAAATTGCATGAAGTATTCCTGGTATCTGGAACACCTGCCTCTTGTTCTGATTGAGGTTAGCATCCTCCAATCAGAGAGGCTCAGGAAAAGAACATCATGAAGAACATAAAAATTGGAGGGTAAAAGAAGTTGGCCTTTTTTCCTAAAACTATGGAGTTAGGAAGGTTTAAAGTCTGGCTCAACCTATTCATGGAGAAAGTGACTGAAAGGGCCAGGTGATCTACTTTTTTGCTATTTAGTAAATAATAATTATAAAATTAAGATAGTCTCTAGAGAATTTTAGACATATCAAATGGTGACTGTGGGATTGAATTAAGCATTTTCAGAATGAGCATTTAGCTTATAAAAGCTAGTTTGTTACCTTTTTGTTGATTGAGGACTTCCTGATAGCCTTGAAAGGGAGACTGATGAAGGACAGACAGGGCAATGAATAGCTGGTTGCTTCCTTTGCCTCAGCTGAATTAGGTTGGAAGCACAGGTGTTTTGATTTGTAGGTCAAAGCCTGGTTGGGGGGGAGGTGCTGACAGGGGTTGGGGGAGGAACATTGTGTTGTGCCCATCATTGAAGTGCTCTCTTTTATGAAGGGGAATAAATGATGGCCTCTTTTTTCTCCTTCCTTCTGATTCTTGATTTTGTTTATTTGAGTGAATGGAACAGTGGTGCTTATTTTTGAGCGAGAAACTTGCATCTCACACAGATTGATGTGGGGTACTTGTGCTTATTTTTGAGTGAAGTACTTGTATTCAATATTTATCCCATACAGTGACCAATGAATCAGGAGTCTGAGTACTTTTTTCTTTTTCTTCCTTTTTCTTCCTTTTTTCTTTTTTTCCACGAGGAGGGACTTACCTCTAGAGTAGAAAATTTTAAGTTCTGGGTTCCTGAGAAGATCAACTTTGGATAAGATTTATGTTCCTTGTTTGTTTATCTGTTTCTTATGAACAGGCTTCCTATATATTTGTGTGTTTATTTGTGAATAATATTGTTTTCTTTTTGTGTGGAGAGGAAAGTGTGAATAAAGTCAGAAAGATAAAAGGAAAAACAATAATTAACTTAGCTTTAAGACTATAGGTGTAAGAGAGAGATGACTTTCAGGTATTTTTTTGTTTGTTCTCATTTTTAAAAAAAAATCACAAATTAAGCTCTTTACAGGCATTTTAGCTGAATGACTTGACCTCTCAGGAAAGACCCTGGAAAGAGATTAAAAAGTCTTAGAAAAAGGAAACTCCTGGAGGCAGTAACTCAAAGGAAAAATAATTCCTTTTTTTTTTTTTTTTTTTAAAGAAATGGGAAATGTAGACTGTAATAATTCTGACCCAAACACAGGGGTGAGTGGGGCACTGCACCCAGTCTGGGTTGGGGGCAGGGCATGGCATACAATGGGAGGCAGGGCATGGGCATACAGTCTGGGGGTGTGGGTGGGGCATGGGTTCCTAAAAAGTTCCAAAAGGTTCACTATCACTGGACCCTAATGCTTTATTTCTGCTTATTTCAGTTTTTTCTCTTCTGCTTAGTAAAGAGCCTTAAGGTTGGAGAAACTTGCTATGACTGTTTATTGGACACTGAGGATTCCAAATATGACTTAGTGAGCAAACATGATTCTGAATTTACCAACATCAGGTCTTTAGATATGGGTGGGGTGTCAGAGAAGCCTCAAAATATTTTGTAAGCAAAAAGCTTGCATCGTGTTCATGGAGTCTCTGACTTTAGACCACTCATTCCTCTTAATGCCTGAATTCCTTACAAATCTTTTAGGGAGAGATCTCATGTAAACTCAGGGCCACAATAACTTGTTCTCCAGATGGCTTTGTCTCTTCAATTGCCTGAGGATTCTCTCTATTCCCTATTCTTCTTCTTGGCAATCAGGAGATAGCAGCCTTTCCCTTTGAAATTCTAGCTATCTAGATAGGGGCCAACTGGGTAGCTCAGTAGATTGAGAGCCAGGTCTATAGACAGGAGGTCCTAGGTTCAAATCTGGGCTCAGACCACTTCCTAGCTCTGTGACCCTGGCCTTTATCACTCTTCTGCCTTGGAACCAATACACAGTATTAATTCTAAGACGGAAGGTAAGGGTTTAAAAAAAATCTCTGAATCTCTGGGCCTCCGTCTGTTCTGACTGAGGCCTACTTAAGTTTGCTATTATTGTTAGGACAAAAGGTGCCCCCTCCTTCCATTCCTTAGTATCCTTTATCCATGGAAGCTATTGAAGGAATATCCCTAGTAATTGATGCATTGATTGAATAAGGAATAATAATTTCATGCAAATCTCCAGTTTTTCCAGTAAAAAAACCTAAGCCAGGTCCATATGGAAAACCTACTTATTGTTTTTTATAGGATTGGAGTGCAGTTGATTCACATGTAATACCTAGGTATAGTGGTGCCAAAGCCTTTAGCTATCATCTCCTCATTTCCTAGTTGTTAATGCCAGGGTTTGGATACTTAGAGAAAAAGGAGAGACAGAGAGAGAGAGGGAGGAAGGGAAGGAGAGAGAGAGAGACAAAATACAGAAATACAAAGAGGGTGATACATAATCTCCATTAATTATAACAAAAGAGAAAAATTTTTATAGAGAGTAGAGTGCTAAGCATTACCTCATATTTAGGAGGTGTTTCTTTCCCACAGAATATTGTTTGTGTAAAGACTATACTCATAACATTTCTAGTACTCCTCTACCAACCCAAGCAATCCCAGGGGCCAAAGTTCATTATCAGATATCCCACCTGCTACTTGTGCAAGCAAACAACTTTACTGTGTCAGCAGAACACAGAGGTATCTCTGTGAAAATTATCTGTGGCTTCTTTCTCTCAGGGTCAGATCCCACATTTATTCATGGCTCTTTTCTCACAGGGTCAGACCCCAACATCTCTTTGATCTCATCACCTAGTGAGGCTACATATTTTATAGTGGTAGATCTCTATTCTGCTTTCTTTTTTATTCCTATTCATATAAATTCTAGGAAAATATTTGCTTATTTGCTTTAATGTGGAAAGGTTAACAGTGTACATGGACTTGCTTGTTTTAGGACAGGTACAAATCTCAACTTCATTCTCTCAAATTTACAGCATGACTTAGTTACTGTCATTTTTAAGGGTGCTACTTTAGTTTGTTGATGATCTGCTTTTAGTGAAACCAGATGCAGAGACATGTTAGGAAGATAGTAGGGAGCTCTTAAGAGCTCCACTGGAGGGGTCACAAGGCCTTTAGGTCAAAAGTGCAGTGGTGCCTTCTAAAAGTGGAATATTTAGATTTTATTTAAGCTGTTGGAACCTGTTCTGTTGCTCCCAAACACATTCAGGCTTTTCAGCAGCTCTCTGCTCCCTTCCCAAGCCCCTTGTAGCTCTGACTAAAAATTCAGTCCCTGAACTTCTTCACTTAGATTCCTAACATCTTTTAGCTCTCACAGAATTAAAATAGGCCATACTATAGAAAGTAATTTTGTAGACATAAGGAAACAAGGTATATATAAAGAATTTTCAGTGAATTAGTGGGACTCAGCCTCTTTAGGAAATCCCCTTCCAAGGCTACTTCAATTGCCATCAAAATTGAGGAAAAGGATTCTTGGATTCATTACTCTTGTGTAAAACCAGAACCATAAAAATTTGTTAAACTGCTCTCCTATCTTTGTCAAGCTCCTAATTTTAACCCCTACATTTCTTGCTGAGCCAGGTAGGAGTTTAATTAATCTTTTAATCTTCTGCTCTGATTATTTTTTCACTTGTTATTAAACTATCCCTACTGGAGTGAGTTACTTAAATTTTTAAGAATATATAGGCAATTTAATATAGTGCTGGAGATCATGGCACCTGTTGTGAAGGAGCAATTTCTGGACTCTCTCAACTCCTGCTCCCAGAGAGCTTTACAGAGCTGGCACAGCTCACAATTTTAGATTGTTTCCAGTTATTACCCTTTCTGGGATTATTTGTTCTGATAAGATCCTTACAAATTCACCAAATTTACCAAATAGTTTACCTATTTCTCTCCAACAAGAAAAAACAGAAAGATAGCTTAATTGAGATTTGGGCAGAATACCTTAAAATTACATCTCTCAACTAACCCAGATTATCTCTCAACTTAATGAAACTACCTCTCACCCTACCAACCTGTCTCTCTTTCTGTTCTACTACTACCCTTCCTTTCACCTACTCCATGGCAACTCAAACAAGAAACCAAAAGAAACAAGAAATAATCTAGCTACAGGCCTATTCCCCTTAAGAGAAGTACCTATCTTTAATCTTTTTATTAATCTTCTTAATCTAAACCTTTAAAAGAAGAGTTTTTGTAAGACATCAAACACTATTTACCCGACAAGATATTGAGAAATTTAAACCACATACCCCTTCTTTTGAGGATGATTCTATAATGGCTTTCAAAAAGCTAGAGAATATTTGTCAAACATATGACCCTACTTGGATTGACTTTGAAAAATTTTTACAGGCATTTTTAACAGAAAGGGAGAGAAATAAAATCATCTCTCTTTCCAATCAGGCTCAGGGAAGGGGAGCAGTTCATTGGCCCTGGCCATGATGGAATGTGAATAATGAAAATGATTACACAAGACTGTGTCGGGCGAGGGAGGCATTACTAAGAGCCATGAGAGCATATTCTAACAGACCTAGTTCCTGGACAAAATTTGAAGATCTCAGACAAAAGATCAGTGAAAATCCTTCCGAGTTCATGGACAGACTTATTGAGATATAGATCTGAATCTGCCCAGAGAAAGGGATAGCAGACAGACAAGAGGGCAGTTTGTGAAAAACTGTTGCAGGGTGGTCAAGAACTATTTTAAAACCAGCTGTCTGAATTGGACTAGTATGGACCTTGAGGAATTAAGGAAAGTGGAATTATATGTATATAATGGCTATGGAAAGAGCCAAAGATGACAGTGACTTGGTAGAGGCATTAAGGAAAGAAATAAAAATATTAAGGGGGAAAATTGAAAAAGGAAATGCAAATTATGGGGTGGCCATAGCCCCTTTGTGAGAATCTACAAATCAAATACCAATGTGTTATTTTTGTGGAAAAAGGGGTCACTTAATGTTAAATTGTTGAAGCTAGAATCAGGTGTTCAGAAATAACAGAAACTTTAGGAACAACTATTCTAGAAACAACAGCAATGATTCTAGAAATAACAATAACTAAAGAAACAACAACAATAAAAAACATTTAGAAATAATAATCGAATGAAGAAAATGAAATGTTACAGCAGTATATCTGAAATAGGGCTCATCCACGCAACATTCAGAATGGAAATTCCCCTCAATGTGAGGAACCTTAGAGAAATGGCCAAGGACCTTTATGAAGGTCTGAGAGGGGAGAAAGGACTCTGGAATCAGAGAATGAAACCCTTGATTTCCCAGACACCAGTTATCTCAGTCCATTGTCCCCCAAATAGTAATGAACCACTTTGGAAGTTGGAAATACTTAATATGATTGTCTTTTAGATACTGGTCCCTCTAGATCGGTATTAACGAGTACACCTGATCCTGATTGTGATTCCATTGACTCTATAAATGTAATAGGGGTGTCAGGAGCATCTCTGAAGGTCCCAAAACTTTCACCTTGAATGGTGTCTCTTGGACCTCTATCTATGGAATATTCTTTCCTTTTAATGCTAAAATCCCCAATAAATTTGTTAGGGAGAGACTTTTGTGTAAACTAAGAGCCACAATAACCTGCTCTCAAGATGGTGCTATGACGCTAGAATTGCCTGAGGAATTCTTAAATTTTCTCCCTATACTTCTCTTGGATAGTCAGAAGGTGGACAAACCTTCCACCTTTGAAATACCAACTGATATACCTGAATCTCTCTGGTCCACATTCCTATTCAAATTATGGCAAAAGGTGGCCCACCTCCTTCCATTCCTCAGTAACCCCTATCAAAAGAGGCAATTGACGGAATTACCCCAGTGATAAATTATTTAATTGAAGAGAAAATAATTCCATGCAAATTAGACTATAATACACCCATCTTGCCTGTTAAAAAGCTGAAATTAGATGAAAATGTCATAAGGGGGGGAAGGGAGCTTTATATATTTATATATATTTTATATAATATATTTTATATATATATATATTTATGTATATAAAGGGAGTTGTATATATTAAAAGGTTAGGTTGCCAGGGGATTGAAAAATTATCAGTCCCCAATTAAAGAGTAACCTTAAGTTAAAATGACTTATGGAAATTTATTTACAAATGAGAAGAGGAAGAAGAAATAAGGAAATAAGAATCTAACACAGCAGATAATTTGCTCCGATCCCCTAGTTAATCCAGGTAGATCTAATTAATCCTTAGCTGAGGGAAATCCGGCCTTGGGGTCAAGACCTCAGAGGGTCAGAGGCTCGTAGGTGAATGAAGCAAAAGCTTCAGTCACAGAGTCTCTTTAAAAGAGAAGTTCCTTAAGAGGAGTTCAGGAAGATTCAGTTTTAACACTTACCATGTGGAAGTCTGGTCATGAACCAGAACTCCTTCAGGTTCCGTTCACAAACCAGAAGAGAGAGCCTAGCTGACTGAGGTCTCTTTTTAAAGGGGCCTCTTTTACGTCACTTCCTGTGACCTCCTCTTAGTTTACATGTCCAATCACAACAGACACTTTTCTTAGGACTGCCCACGAGACAGTAAATTCTGACTTGTTACTCTAGCACACTTGGGTTACAAACCACCCAAAATGGAAATGTTTTCACCTTTGGTGATTAAATCTAAATATGGGCAGTGTAGACTTAATCTAATTATCACAATGGAAAACTTGTCTATTGATTTGTACAAGACTTAAGGGCTGTAAATAATCATGTCATCAAAAGACACCCTGTGGTTAAGTCCATCCAAAGCCCTGTCGTTAAGTCCATCCAAAATTATTTCCTCTATTTCTCTATTCCTAGCAATGCCAAATATTTTACAGTTGTGGATTTGTGTTCTGCATTTTTCTCAATACCTATTTGTGAAGATTCCAGAAATATATTTGCCTGCACCTGAAAAGGTTTCCAATGGATTTGGTGTCATTTGCCCCAGGGGTACGTGGAAATTCCCATGTTATTCTCACAGTTTTTAACACCAGATTTAGCAAATATTAAGTTTAAGGAGAGCCACTTGATATATTTTGTAGATGATTTGCTTTTGGCCTCACCAAATGCCATATAATGCCAAGAAGATAGCAAACATCTTTTGGAACTATATAAGATTGGATAAAAGATCTAAAAGGCAAAAGTTAAGTGGTATCACCCCAAAGTGGAATATTTAGGGTTTATTTTAACTGATGGTTCCCGCTTCATTTCCCCTAAGCGCATTGAAGATATTCAGAAATTGAGTGCTTCCTCCACTAAGAAATAGTTAAGGGCAATTTTAGGAACAACGGGATTTCGTAGGCAGTGGATCCCTTGCTGTGGGAAAATCACTAAATCCCTCATAACATTGAAAAAAAGACTTAGTCACTAAACCACTTAGGTTAGATGCAGAACACCATCAGCTCTTTCAAAATTAAAACAGGCTATGTCTGTCCCTGCTTTAAGCATCCCAGATTACAACAAACCATTTACTTTACATGTGGACAAATGGAGAGGAGTAGCTTCAGATGTGTTAATTCCAATTTTAGGACCTGTTCAATGTCTAATTGCTTGTTATTCGGCCCAGCTGGACCCAATAGCTTCAGAAGCACTACCATGTCTTAGAGGCATAACTGCCACAACTTTGCTAGTAACCAAATCTGCTGATTTAGTATTGGGATGCCCACTAACAATTATGTGTCCTCATGAAGTTGAAGCATTGTTGCTAAGGCACAGAACACAGGCATTTTCTGACCAGAGACTTGCAAGTTATGAAGTCATGAGGCATCAAAAATATCACCTTAAAATGCTGCACAACACTAAACCCTGCCACCTTGCTTCTGTATTTACCAAGTATAGGAGAATCATTACACAGTTGTGAATCTTTAGTGTTCATGGCCAAAAAACCTTGAGATAATCTCCTGGACACTCCTTTAGACAATCCATATCTAGTCTTATTCATGGATGGTTCTTTCATGAGGGATGGCATACGTTACACTGGAGCTGCTGTAGTCACAGAATTTGCCACTCTGTGGTCAACCTCACTGGCTTGAAATATAAGTACTCAAGGTGAAGAGCTCATAGCTTTAAAACATGCCTGTATAATTGCAAAAGATAAAAAAGCAAAGATTTACACCGATTCTAGTTATGCTTTTGGAATATGCCATGTAGGTATAGTATGCTTTGGCTTCAAAGGGGATCTTTAACTTTAGTTGGGAAAAGTTTCGCAAATGCAAAAATCATTAATGAAGTTCTTTCTGCTCTCCAACTACCTGAAGCCCTAACTGTTGTTAATTGTTCTCCCCATACACATGGAACTGACCCTGTCTCTAGAGCAGGGGTTGGCAATTTTTTTGGCCGTGAGAGCCTTAAACATCATATTTTTTAAAAACGTAATTTCGTGAGAACTGTACAGTGTGCGCTCCTGTAACAGTGCCTGAAAAAAAATTTATGGCTCCTGCAGAAAGAGCCATACATTGCTGACCCCTGCTCTAGAGGAAACAACCAGGCAGCTACTGCTGCAAAACTAGTTGCTTTAGAAGAGCCTAAACTAATTTTACCTTTGGCAACTATTAACGAATAAGATTTATTCCTTTTTTATAATGTAAAGGAAGTGCAAAAATGGAAACAAATATTCAAAGCAAAATAGATTAATGGAGTATGAATGTCTTCTAAAGGAAAACCCCTACACCCTTAAAGTTTTTATCATCAAATATGTCATAAAATTCATAAAAATGGTCGTTTTTGAACCCAGGGCATTGTAGACTCCTAAAAAGTATGGATAGCCCCTGGTATAACTAGTATATCCTCTAAAGTATGTGCAGCCTGCCCCACCTATCAAGCATATAACTAGCATGCTTTTCATGGAAAAGCTTTTGGTGAATGTCCTCTGGCTTACACACCTTTTGAACATCTACAAATTGATTTTATTACAATGCCTAAGCCTGGACATTATAAATTTTGCTTAGTCATAGTAGACCAGCTGACCAGAAGTATTTCCTACTACATGAGCTACAATGACTTTTGTTGTCAAGGGGCTTTTAAAAGAAATTATACCTCATTTTGGCCTGCCAGCACAGATTGATTCAGACAGGAGAACTCATTTTACTGATTTGGTTTTATTTCAAATTTATTCTTATTTAGGAATCACTCCAAAATTTCATTTATCATATTATCCCCAGAGCTCAGGCTCCCTCCGTTCCTTCTTCCCTTCTTCCCTTCCTCCCTCCCTCCCTTCTTCCCTTCCTCCCTCCCTTCTTTCCTCCCTCCCACCCTCCCACTAAACAATGCAATGGACAGCTACCAACCCACACACACTCCTTCAATCAGATTCTACAGCAGCCGACTGTCACCAGCAACTTCCAACAGCACCCTATCCTCAGGTAACCTTAGAGCGAAAGCCCCTTCTCACACTTTGTCCTTGGTTTTATCTCTTACCCTCCAGCTGTCATTCTTACATCCCTTCCTCTCTGAGAGCAGTTTCTATTTCCTTTAACTGTGGCCTGGTTTCCATGGTAACAGAACCTCTTATCCTTGGACCTGGTTCTCTGTCCACTGAGCCAGCCAGCTCTTTCCCCAGTTAAGTTAGTGCAAGGGATTAAGAATTCCCTTTTACAACCCTATATTGACACTAATTAGCCATATCCTATAGCTTTCATTGTACCTTATTTTTTTGATTTTCTTTTTTGTTCTTATTCTTTTGTGATTATGGATTTATAGATAGCCAAATTTCATTTATTCTATTTAAAATACTACACCTTCATTTGGTGTTTGTTTTCAGTTTTATTTATATTGCATTTCCTCATTCATTCTCTTTTCTGATGAATGGATTATGGATAATACTATTTTTAGGGTCCATATACAAATAAGATATACTGTACCCCAAGGCAAGGCCATTGTACCATATCGATACTGGGTCTATCACCAGCTTCATTGGAGCTCTGTTTTATTATGGAGAACAATCTATAGGAATGAGATTGCCAGAATTTGTACCTTATGAGTGTCATATATTACCAAATAAAACTTTGCCCCTTTTGCTTTTGTTATATGCCACATCATTAGTGACAGGTGGAGTCCATCTGCTGGTCACCACTGCTATTATTAGTCTTCAAGGGACTTGTAGATTTTAAAATCTCAGTTGATTTTAACATATCCTCCAAGGTAACTTTCAGATATTGGATTTCCCCCTCCTACTTACTGACCATTTACCCACCTTTGTCTTATATATTAAGAGAAAATAAGGGACTATTGGCTAATAGATATGTGGGAGAGAATATGAAATATAACTCACTATTCCATTCCGTATGACAACATCATATACTATGATGCACTTCAGTAGGAAAAAGGAGGGGTTGAATAAATGTATATCCTTTTCAGTCATTACACATAAGGACTAATTTTCCATGGGGTTTGGAGACCCCAGGTTGATTCTTTGTAACTCTTCAGCATACTCTTCTCTTCCCCAAGGGTGGTATGGAATTGTGGTTTGGTCTGATCAGTGCTGATAAGCAGATGATTACAGATGTTAGCAACAACTGTTGGGGTGATAAATGTCAGTGCCAAAATGGGGGCACTCTCTCAGGGGAGAATTGGGAGAAGCATCTGTTCTGAGATTCTGATGATTTAGCATATAAGACATGAAACTGCAAGACATGAGACTATTCCTATCTGGCTCTACTTTTGGCTTGTTCCCCCATGAGGAAATCAAACTGGGGACCACATTCTCCTTTTTGTCAGACTTCTTTTGTCAGACTGGCGTAGCTTAACTATCTTTGGTCATGGAAGATGGTGGGTAACTGCAATATTTTTGTACCTGATCTACATGTTTGTAGGATATAAATAACCACTATTGTTTTAATTTATATGTATATGTATTTTTCTTCTTGTTTTTGAGAGAAGTGATCCATATATTTAATGCATTCTTAAATCAGTAATATGTAGCCTAACTGTATATCCTTTACTAAAATTAAAAAAAAATTTAAATTTATTTTTAAGTATTTTTCCATGGTTATGTGATTCATGTTCTTTCCCTCTCCTTTTCCCTCCCAACTCCCAGAGTCAACAAGCAATTCCACTGGGTTATACATGTATTATTACTCAATACCTAGTTCTATATTATTCATTTTTCTAATAGTGTAATCTTCTAAAAACCAAAACCTCAAATCCTATAACTATATAAACAAGTGATAAATCACATGTTTTCCTTCTGTGTTTCTACTCCCACAGTTCTTTCTCTCTCTGAGGATAGCATTCTTTCTCATAAGTCCCTTAGGATTGTCCTGGATTATTGCATTGTTATTAGCACTAAAGTTGATTACATTTGGGCATCCTTCAATTTTTCAGTTTCTTGTGTTCACTTGTGTTCACTTCTCTTGGTTCCGTTCATTTCGCGCCATTATCAGTTCATGGAGGTCTTTCTAGCTTGTATGGAAATCAGTTTATTGGTTGTTATAGCAAAATAGCATTCTATCACCATCATAATACTACAATTTATTCAGCCATTCTCAAATTGAGGGACCCCCTCATTTTCACATTTTTGCCACCACAAAGAGCACAGCTATTAATTTTTTGTACAAACATTTTTTGTTATTATCTCTTTGGGGTATAAACCTAGTAGTTGTGTTCCTGAATCAAAGAGTATGCATTCTTTTAAAGCTCTTTGGACATAATTCCAAATTTCCTTCCATAATGATTGAATCAGTTCACAACTCCACCAGCAATGCATTAGTGTCCCAGTTTTGCCACATCCCCTCCAACATTTATTCTTTCCCTTTACTTTCATATTGACCAATCTGCTAGGTGTGAGAGGGTTGTTGCAATAAGGATTTTATTTAGTTTACCCTGTCTCGTAGGAGCAGGGTTTTTAGATCAGAGAAAGGGTTTGTGCCCTTTAAGAGAGGGGACAGACAGAGTTTGTTGGGGTCACTTAAGAGGTCTACCATAAAAAGGAGCTGGCTTGGGAGTTCTAGGTCCTGACTCTCTGACTTCTTTTTTTTTTTTTTTAACCCCTACCTTCTGTCTTGGAACCAATAATACGTATTGGTTCCAAGGCAGAACAGTGGTAAGGGCTAGGCAATGGGGGTCAAGTGACTTGTCCAAGGTCACACAGCTGGGAAATGTCTGAGGCCAGATTTGAACCTAGATCTTCCCATCTCTAGGCCTGGCTCTCAATTCATTGAGTCACGCAGCTGCTCCCTCTCTGACTTCTTTAGGAGGAGGTGTCTGGGTCATTCTTTGTAAGGAAAAAAGATCTTTAGTGACTTGAGACTATTACTTTAGATTTGAGATACAAGTCATGAGATCAGAAAGAGAGGGGGAGCTGGAGAAAAGTTTTGTCCACTGAGGTGTCTTATGGGGGTTAAATTAAATATTATCAGGGTTCTGAGGAAGGGTAAGTAATAGACAAGACAAGGCAATAGATTGGGATTAGCAGGTTGGGGAAATACAATTTAGAATGGGTCCACTGCCAACACAGATTGTTATGATTAAAAATGATGAGGGCCGAGATCAAGAGGAAGAATAGTATTTTAATAAAAGCCATGCTGATAGAGATAAACTGACCAGGCGCCTAAAAGAAAAACCTATTCCAACCTCACCTCAGCCATTTACCTTCCTCTCTCCTCCAGCTCGGGTAACTAAAGAGGAAGTTCCAAGTCACTACCCCCTACTTAAAATAGTCCCTCACCTTTAATACGTCATCCAAAACAGGAAACCCATGAAACCCGTTGGACCACGGGAAATGTAGTTTTAAGGACCCCCACAAGTCCACAGAAGTTTGTCAAACACTATATTGAGGTCCAATCCTTCCAAAGAGAACCCCAGGTGATTTTAACTAACACAAGATCCACCTATCCAGGGAGTCTGTGAAACTAACAAGTGAGTAGACCGACAATAGGTTTTATAAATTCAGGGTTTAATTCAATGAACTATAATTTGAAGGAAGGGAAATATGGGGTCCTATTCTACCAGTCTATGGGCAAGCCTCAGGGTCAGAGAATGAACTTATCTACATTAAGCTAGAGACTATAGCAGGGCAGAGCACAATGAAGATCAGGAATGAAAGTGGGATCCTTACTGCTGAGTCCTGTCAAAATCCAGTGAAGCTCTCCCAAGTCTTCAGCTAGTACTCCTTCAGTTGGGTAAGTCAGGGAGCTAAACCAACCTGAGCTGATCAGCAACCCAGGTTAGGTTTGCAGTGGTTCCCAAACTTTTTTGGCCTACTGCCCCCTTTCCAGAAAAAAAATATTACTTAATCCCCTGGAAATTAATTTTTTAAAAATTTTAATATCAATTAATAGGAAAGATAAATGCACCTGTGGCCATCACTGTCCCCCCTGGATTAATGTAGCACCCACCAGGGGGTGGTAGCACTCACTTTGGGTATCATTGTTTTATAGTCTCAACCAAACCTCCCACAGGCAGATGACTTTCTTCCTTCTGGATACCAGGATATTAGGATACAAACTCCACTTCCTCTGAGGTCTCCCAGGGGGTCAGTTACACCTTGTCCTCAGTCAACATGGAATCCATCTCAGAGAGAGAAACAAAACTTCCTGCTTCCCCATTCCATTTAGAATTCTGCAGCCCTGCTTGCTAAGTCTCCCAAATAAATAATCTTAAACATCTTAATAATTTATCTTACAAGAGTTCCTCCCTTTGCACACAGCCAAAATTAACAATATTTTGGTATTCATGCCCTACAAATTAAACTAAAATTCTAACCCAAAATAACAAACAACCTACACTAACTCTGTTCTTATCTAACACTATCCTACTCTACCCTACCCTAGGGATTTTAACAAATAAGGTAAAGGTATAAATACACTGAACAGTCACAAGAGTTCAAAGCACAGAGTAACAAGTAACAATGCAATATTTTCAACAAAATTAACAAAATCAACAACAAATTCGAAATATCAACACAAAAGTCAAAACAAACATCAAACATTCTATTCTATTCTAATACAGAAATATTATACTCTACTAATAAATGCAAACAATTTTGGAAAATACATTTTAAAACAACATTTCATAAGTTTTTACATCAAAATTATAACAAAACATTAAACTCCCTCATGCAAATTACATTTAAATGTTTGCAACTCAATTAGTATCAAATTATCCACAGAATTTACATTTATACATATATGATACAGATAATATATGCACAACACACACATGATATACAAATATACATGTATGTACAGATAACACATACCTATCAAACATTCGTTACACCATTTACATATATACAATATTTACACTATAATACGGTTTACAATATGCACATCCTATTTACACTTATTTACATTATTTTGTGTGTAAGAGGGAGATTTTAGGTATTATATAGATATATATTTAAGGTGCGGCCGCCAGGAATCAATAATTCAGATTGATTCCATAATTAAAATAGACCCAAGTCAGGATCGGGTTTAAGGTAGTTTACTTACAATTAGGAAGGGTAGAAGGCAAAGGAAATAGAGGGAGAGGCTAGTCTGGGCCTGCAGAGGCCCGGGTGGAGAGAGAGGGTTAAAAGACTAATTAAACTATATTACACGCCACAAGGCCTTAGCAATCAGAGAGGCAAGAGACCTACTTAAGGTAGAGAGTCTGGAAAACTCCAAGGTAGGCCAAGGAAGTCATCCTAACTTACCCACGTGACCATTCAGAGTGGAAGCAGCCTGAGGTCTCAGCAGAGATCCTTCAGCACCAAGTTCAAAGCGGGAACTGCCCCAACAGGAAGTAACCAACATACTTGAAGAGATAGTGTCTTTTGTCACTTCCTGTGGGTCCACCTCTAATTCAAGTGGACAAATGGCAGTCTCTACACTGATTTGGACTGCCCAAAGGGCAGTCCCTCGTTCTTGATTTGTTACTTATTGTCACTTGTGGGTAGCTCATCTCCCCTCCCCACTAAGGGAGGTGGGGATGACATTATCTCTGGTAGCTAGAGTTTTGACTATGAATGGGCTAGAGCCAATTCTATTTACACATGTGATATGCGATCAGTAGTATGTTATATGTTCTTCATGTAATGCAATTTTGTTATGTTTGTTGTATTTGCACTTTAATGTACATTAATACCATATCTTATCCTTTAATCTAATACTATTCCTTCTTCACTAAACTATTCTAAACTATCCTTATGGTATTAGTATATTAGTCTAGCTACATCTTCCTAAATAACAAGCTAATCTTTGTTAGTAACTACCTATCCTTTGTTAGTACTTATAACTAATTCTAATTTCATTAATGATTATATATTGTTTTATTCCATGAGGAATACAATGTATGCTAATATGTTTTGTGTTGTATGTATCTGATTTGTTATGTTGTTCCTTTGCTATGTTGTGCTGTATCATGTTAATATTGGAGGTATGATACCTACCAAAACTCCAGATCTCCTTCAGATCTCCTTTCTTCTTATGATGTTCCATTTTCCGAGGAAATTCTCTCTTTCCTTTTTTCTTTTTCTCATTTTC
The DNA here is from genome assembly GCF_016433145.1 of Gracilinanus agilis. Lineage (NCBI taxonomy): Eukaryota > Metazoa > Chordata > Mammalia > Didelphimorphia > Didelphidae > Gracilinanus > Gracilinanus agilis. The sequence goes on from NC_058133.1 coordinate 244,448,987, forward strand.
TTTATTGAAGTTCTTGATAGTTTTGTGTGCAATGTTGGATGCATATGAGCAGGGGTCTGCAACCTTTTTGGCCGTGAGAGCCATAAACGCCACAATTTTTAAAATGTAATTTTGTGAGAGCTGTACAATATGTTTAACACTGAATACAAGTAAATCTGTGCATTTTATGTAAGAACAACACTTTTAAAGTACAATAAGTCTCTGAACTATTTTTAATAACGTTATTATGTGCTAATCAATGATGAATAAAGTACATTAATGTGACTTCTGGTGCTGCATGGTTTTGCTGATTATTAATCAAAATTATTTTGATTATTAATCAAAAAACAAGACTTAATGGGGCACTATAGTACTGATATAACTGCACACATACATATAAAACTCCTTTGCAGTAAGAAAATTGCTGAAATAAAGAGAGAAAAATTCAGGGAAGAATATTTTTTCCTCTCCCTCTCTAAAGTCAGGCAACAGGAGAAGAAAAAGCTGCCGGCCTGCTGGTTAAGCCATTTGGCCACATAAATTAAGTAGGAGATCAGGAGATTACAGAAAATAACATGACTTGTGTGTAGGCATTAGTAAGTAGTGGGGGAGGAGGGTACCTTTTCATGGAAAACTGGCCAGGACACATCACACACATTTCCTGGTACAGGTGTTTATCAGTGCTGCCTACTCAGTCATTCTGTATCAAATTAAACAACTACTGGGGAGAAATGCTTCTCACTAATGAAGTATATGTAAAGATGTAATCTGACTATAGGTTCCCCTTTAAGAGCAGATAGAAAAGTTAAAAACAATAACAGGCCCACAAATGGGGAGTGCAGACCCCATGAATGCACTGATTTAAAGCCATGTAAATTAGAGGCAGAGGGGTAGAGAATGTAAAGAAAAGTGATCAATCACTATACAGAACCCCAAGATGTTGGTAACAGGTGTGGAAAGAGTAAAAGGAGGGCAGAAGGTGTAACACACCACAACTATCAAGCCGAAGTAAAGACCAGGATTCGTCTCGCGCGGCAATATCAATGAGAGAGCCTTCTATCTTAGAAGATAGTTGCGGTACCGAAAAGATCACGCGACGTATCACGTGATGCAAGATGTCATGCGTAAACTGTTAGTTACTGTGCCGCGGGTTGACTTTATGGCTCCTGCAGAAAGAGCCACATCTGGCCCTCAAAAGAGCCAGATATGGCTCGAGAACCATATGTTGCCCACCCCTGCATATGAGTATGTAGTGATCCTATTTACATTACCCAAAATACTTTCAAACCACTTAATCCAAATCGTCCATGATTAATCCTCTTCTTTAAGAAAATCCTTGAAAATAAAGTTTTTATCAGTTCAATTCATAGTTCATCAGTCTGAATACATCGTTCATAAATCTAAATCCTGAATCCTCTTTATCCATCCATGTCCTCTTCCATCCGAATGTCCTCTTCCACTGGAATGGTCCTCTCCTTACTAAACTTTCTGACTGCAGACTCTAATTGACTGAAGATCTTGTAAGAATTAAAATTTAGTTATTATAGCTATATATTAAAAATATGTGGCCGCCAGGAATCAACAATTCAGGTTGATTCCGTAATTAAATCAGACCCAAGTCAGCATCGGGTTGAGGAGTTTATTTACAATCTGGTAGGTAAAAAGTAGGAATAAAGAGAAAAGGGGAGGTTAGAAGGCTAAATAAATGAAAGCTGTAAGCCACAAGGCCCAACAGCCAGATAGGCAGAGTTTAGAATTGGCCCAGCTAGGCCAAGGAAGCCAGCCTAACTTACCCACGTGACAATACAGAGTGTAAGCTGTCTGTGGTCTCAGGAGATGCTTCTTCCTCCAGTTCCAGACGGCAACTGCTCCCACAGGAAGTTCACTCACTTACTTAAAGAGATCGTGTCTTTCATCACTTCCTGTGGTCCACCTCTAATTCAAATGGACAAATGGCAGTTTCTACATTGATTTGGACTGCCCAAAGGGCAGTCCCTTATTCTTGATTTGTTACTTATTGTCACGTGTGGGTAACTCGGCTCCCCTCCCCACTAAGGGAGGTGGGAGTGACATCATTAGCACGCCTGGGTTGAGTAGATTTTTGACTATTAATGGGATCGAGCTAATTCTATTTACACAATTCTAATTCACACAATTTCTTCTTCATCTTCTTCCTCATTATTAACAATTTCTATATTTTCAGTATCTATACCATGTGCTCATTTAATATGAGAACAATGATAACACAGATCTCTACCTAAAACTTTTACAGAAGATGGTGAAACTAATACAACTGTATAAGGACCTACCCAATTTTGTTCTGTTGCTGATGTTTTGGCAAAATTTTTCACATAGACCATATCACCTGGTTGAAAATTATGAAGAGAATAATCCAATGGACCAGATTGAATTAATACTCCCATATCCTGTAATTCTCTTAGCCTCTGTTATAAAGCACTCAAATATGAAGCAATTTGGCAATCACCTCCTAAGAGTGATGCATAAACAGCCTTACAAGTCTTTGCTTGTAGTGGAGCATGTCCAAAGAGCATCCCATACGATGATATATGTAGATCTGCTCTTGGTCTCGTATATAGGTAAAATAAAGCTATGGGAAGAATCTCTGGCCATTTGAGATGAGTTTCAGCACAGAGTTTCCCAACCATAGTCTTGAGTTCCCTATTCATACGCTCCCCTTGACCTGAACTTTGTGGGTGATAAGGAACATGATATATAGGTGTTTATCCTAGATTCTCATAGACTCTTCTAAGGATATCCTGATTGAAATGAGATCCCTTATCTGAATCTATGGTTACTGGTACACCGAATCTAGGCACAATTTCCTTGAGTAACACTCACCACAAAGCTAGCTGTGTTGGTATTTGATGGAAATGCTTCAGGCCACTTAGTCTATCAACTATCACAAGACAATACTTCCAGTTTTAGGCATACAGATGTAATCAATCTGTAAACTCTCAAATGGACAATATGCTAAAGGCCTACCACCCAAACCTTTCTTTCTGAATGCACTTTGATTGAACTTTTGGCAGACTGAACAACTATTACAGATCTTATTTGCAACAGTACTTATTCCAGGAGCAACCCATTGTTTCTTTTTTTTCGGTGTATTGTCTCATAGGTGGAAGATTGGTAAGGGTGGGCAATGGGGGTCAAGTGACTTGCCCAGGGTCACACAGCTGGGAAGTGGCTGAGGCCGGATTTGAACCTAGGACCTCCTGTCTCTAGGCCTGACTCTCACTCCACTGAGCTACCCAGCTGCCCCCCAACCCATTGTTTCTTGATGGAATCCACAACAGCTTGTGTACCAAAATGACCTTTTGTGTGAATGGCTTGACACAAATAGGTATACAAGTCATTTGGTAACGATGGTCTTCCTGTATCAGTAATCCATATCCCATGTTCTTTCCTAGCTCCAAATTTATCCTTCCATTTCTCAATATCTGAGTCTACATAAGCTTTTTCTAGATCATCAGAATCAATAGATATTAAATTCATTAAATAAATTGGAGCTTTCTGGGCTGCATACTTTGCAGTGATATCAGCCCTCTGATTTCCTTTAGAGACTAAATCTCTACCACGAGTATGACTCCAACAATGAATTACTGCCAGCTGTTTTGGCTTTGGGATTGCTTCTAACAACTCAGTTATTATTCCTGCATGAGCAGGGTTTCCCGATACAGTAATAAAAGTTTGTTGTTTCCAGATCTTTCCTGTTGCATGGCAAACAGAGAATGCATATTGAGAGTCTGTGTAAATATTTACACTTTTACCTTCAGCTAGAAGACAGGCTTGCTTCAATGTGTGTAAATGGCTAATTCCACACCCTGAGCACTATTACTAGGTAATGAGCCATACTCATTTGTCTCAAATTCTGTGACAACTGCAGCTACAGTACATCTTATTCCATTACATAAATATGATGATCCATCTGTGAATACCAAGTCTGGATTTTTGAGTGGAGTGTCTTTCCTAGACATATTCATAAGATTTACTATCTCACCACATTTATGTAATGGCTCACTGTTCTTTGGCAAATCAGGTAGAAGAGTAGCTGGATTGAGTATGCTACATCTCTTCAACTGAATGTTCTCACTACCTAAGAGAATAATTTCATACTTAGATATTCATTGTTCAGAATATGTTTGAGCACGAAACCTCCTCATTAGTGCTTCTATCTGATGTGAACAATAGACTGTTAAAGGACATCCCAAAACTAGATCAGCTGACTTCTGGACTAACACAGCTATTGGATCTAATTGACAACTGTAGTATCCAATTAGGCGATAACTCTGTCTTAGAGTCTGTGTAAACACACCAGAAGCTATACTTTTTGTTTCGTTGACAAATAGCTGAAAAGGTTTCTCATAGTCTGAGTCTGGAATTACTAATGTAGGTGCAGATAGAATGGCTTCTTTCAGCATATCTAAGTCTAAACGATGTTCAGGCTTTAATTTCAGATGTTTTGGTTTTGTATTCCTGGTTAGATCTGTCATGTACTTAGTGATCTCCCTATACACAGGAATCCATTGCCTACAGAAATCAGTACTTCCAAGAATAGCTCTAAGTTGTTTTTTAGTTTTAGGTGCACTCAATTTCTGTATATCAGCTATTCTCTTTTGAATGATACTTCTGGAACCCTCTGACAACAGAAATCCAAGATATTGTACTTGAGGAAAAATGCATTGTAATTTTGCCTTAGAGATTTTATGCCCTTGTTTGTACAATTCAATCAAAAGAATCTTGCTATGTCTAAGACACATCTTTGCATTTGGGGATGCTAAAAGAATATCATCCACAAAATGTACTAATTTACTCTCTTTAAACTGAATCGTTTTTAGATCTCAATTTAGAATTTGAGAGAATTGGCTAGCTGAATCTATACCTCTGTGGAAGACGAGCCCACGTCATCTGTGTTTCCTCCCAATAAAAGCAAAGATCTTTTGAGACTCCTTTTCAATTGTTATATAGAAAAACATGGAGCATAAATCTACCACAGTGAAATATTTAGCCTGACTTGGAATGGAAGAAATTATAACAGCTAGACTTGGCACAACTGGACGAGTTTTGATGACATAATCATTTACTGCTGTCAGATCTTAGATAAATCAGTAAACAGGTCAGCCATTTTAATTTAATTTTCTCTTCTTTATAGGCAAAATTGGTATATTGTACTCAGAAAAGCACAGTATTTTTATCCCTGTTAGATTAGGGACTCAGTAATTGGTTGTATACCATCTATTGCCTCCTTAGTCAAGGGATAATGAGGCACACAAGGAACTGGTCCTTCCTTTGTCCTCACCCTGACTGGAGTAGCAGATTTTAGCAACTCAATATTTGTGGATGATCTTGACCACAAGTCCTTAGGTATGTCCTCAACTCATCACCATTATTAATTAAATTCTTATTATCACTAATTAAATCAATATTAACACCAAGTGCACCATTTCCATTATCCACAATTACATTTTCATTATCTTTAACACATACAGTTTCATCAATATTCACTTTATTCCCATTACCTTGTTTAATTCTGAATTTCAGGCACACCTTCATAATGAAGCTGTCCCTCCATTCAGGTTACCATGATTAACATTTCCCTGGACAACATGACTGTACTTCGGTTGCTCTCTGGCCTTTATATAATCCTGCATTGTTGCCATATTGGGAGCTTGAATACCCTGGTAGCAAGTATTTGGACATTGAAAACTATTCTGAGCATTAAATCCATAATTAATTGCCATTATTCCAATTGTTCCATCTATACCCATAAGTACCATTATTATTATTATATCTCTGTCCATATGATCTTCTTTTAAACCTACATTCCACACATAAAGTAAGTTTGCTGTCTTTTGTATCTCATATTCATACTGGCATTATTTTTATAGTTGTTAGTACTATTTTTTCTCTCAGAAGCCCTCAATGCTGCCACTGCATTTATTTCACTGATTTCCTTTTCATTTGCCCTACTATTAGCCTCCCTAAGTTGTTTCTTGAGGCTCTCTATTACTGCATCCTTCTCATCATTCACTTTATCTTTCTCCTGGGCAAAGACATAGGTAGCCTTTTGCTTTAGTTCTTCTAGGCTAAGGAACTCCCAATTTGGATAATTCTCATTGAAAAATTTCCTAACTTGGGCAATAGCATTTTTTAGAAAAAGACGTTTAACATGCTCAATGGTGGTATCTCCTAAGACATTGAGGCCTAAATAAATTTTGGCAGGTTTGATGATTCGGCCTAGAAAAGTAGCCGGTGTCTCCTGTCTAGTCTGTCTTGCTTTTTTCAAACTTAGAACAAGTATTTGGGCGTCTTGAGTTCTTTTCCATAACTTTAATGATAGATTTCCTGGCCTCCTTGAGCATCCTATAAACAGGAACTGAATTTAAACCCAGTTTCTCCCAGGCCACAGGACATGGTGTCATCCCTTCTATATTTCTTGTTTCCTCCACAAACTTATTCCTATCATGATTCAACAATATCTCCCCTAGGACAAACCAACAATCCTCAAAATCGGGGTCATGTGTTTTTAAAAAACAGCCTGAAAGATTTTTACAAATTTGCCAGGATCATTGTGAAAGCTTGGAATTTTCCTCTTTAAGCTCTCCAGATCCTCCGTTCTAAACTTCGTATGCTGCCTTACATAGAATATTCCATCATCCATTCAATGTTCATTAGAGATATTGGTCTGTAGTTTTCTTGGTTTTTTCCCTTAGGTATCAAGGTGAGAATTCTATTATCGAAAAAAAATCTGATAGAACCCCTTTTCCTATATTTTTTAACAACTTACATAATGCTGGAATGAAATATTCTCTGTATGTTTGATAGCATTTTCTCAAATCCTTCTATTATTTTTTCTCCTCTTGGGAGTTCAACTATGTCTTATTTCTTTTTTACTGAGTTTGTCTAACGAGAGTTCCTTAATTCTTTTTCCTTTAATTTGGATGTTTTATATTTTTGTAAATATTTATCCATTTATTTTAGGCATAATATTTAGAAATTGGTTTGGAAATATTAGTTAAAAAAAAGATTGTTGTGCTCGCTGTTTATAAAATAATTAACCCATAAGTCACAAGGATGATAGTAGCTTTTAACAATTTAATCTTAATATAAATATAGTCTTAAGAAAGAAATAAGTTGGGAAAATATTTCCTAGCCTACCACCCTAATGTTACCATCCTACAAGAGTGTCTTCCGCCCAAGCCCTTCTTTTCCTTGGTTTCATTTTTTCATAGTCCTCTTTCTCCATGTCCCATCCTGCGCTGGTCTATCACATCAAAGTTCCAGCCAAGCTAATGGACTGGCTCCAAGGAGCAGAAAGTTCATGACCCTGGGAGGAAAGGGGTTCCCTTTACATAATACCACTGTGCTTCCTTTGGTAGAGAAGCATGTTGAAATCTCCAAGATTTACATGCTTAGTCTCCCCAATGAATCATTTCACATAACCAGCTTATATCCCTAAAGATCTCATAGTAGAAGTTCATATAATGTTGTACTTTCTAAGAAGAAATTACAATACTTTGGAGATAAGAGGGAAATAAAAGAGAAAGAGAACAAAACCAATGATTGGTAGGCACATTGACAAAAAGCCAATTAGGGGGCAATCCCCTTTGGCATAAGAATTTAGATTCAGAGTAAATGTGTTCATCCCTCCTCAGTTCGATTCACTATGTCCCAAAGTTCATTCTGGATCTTTTGATGCAGTGTGTGGTTTCTACAGGCTTCTTTATGGTGCCTTCTTCAAAAAGTTTACTTTCTTGATTCAGGGAGTTAGCTTTTCCTGAAATTTCTCTCAAAAAAATTTTTTTTTTTAATCTTGGATTTTATAAAAATTTTACAATCCACCCTGAGGAAGGTGTTGACCAACACCCGAATCGACTCAGGATATATGGTTGAGTTATGGGGTATATGAATAAATTTTCAAAAGAAAATCCAAAAACATAAAAAGAAAACCCCAAATAAAAGAAAAAATTAAATTGACCTGGGAAGTAAGTGGGGTAGGCAGTGTCTACACTGTGCTGTTAGGCTGTTTCTAGGCTAAAGGCCCTTTTGGCCCTGAGCTGGAAATTCAAGCAGAGGCTTCAGACCCACATGTTGGGTACAAGGGGTGTAGCCAGGCCAGCAGGGGGTAGCTACTTAGTTTTTCACCTTCCACACAGTGCTTGGGGCAACAGCAAGGAAGGTTCCGAGCAAGCAGATGGGCACCCTCAGGATGCAATGAGAAATGGCTTATCCCTTTCCATCAAGAGCCCCAGGCTTAGTTCACAGGCTTAGTTCTGTAAGGAAAAGCAAAGGAGATGAGAGCTCCTGAGAGAGTTCCCCTGAGGGGAAAGATGGAAAGCCCCTGTAGGAGGGAAACACAGTTTTATCTACTCACTTAAAGAGGAGTAAAGGTTCTAAATTGCAGACTTCCTATTGCCAAAAATGTAGGATTTAAATTAACGTCCAATACTCCAAGTTTTATATTGTAAAGTTTATTAATAATCACTATCAGTAAAAGAATAAAAAGGTAATTATCTAACAGAATAAGAGCACATGACCAAGTTCTCCTTGCCTGTTTAAAAGAACTGTTAGCAGAGAGGGAAGGAGGGAGGGAGGGAGGGAGAGAAAAGGAGAGGAGAGTGGAGAGGAGGGGAAGGGAGGGGAGGGGAGAGGAGAGAGAGAGAGAGAGAGAGATACATACATAAAAATTATCCTCCCTATGGCAGCACATAATGTGAGGAGGAAAGTGGGGTGCTGGGAATCGTAATTCAAGGGTATAGAAATTAATTACACAATATGTATAGCATTCTTTCTCATAAATTCCTCTGGATTATCCTGAATCATTGCATTGCTGCTACTATAAAAGTATATTGCATTTGATTGTGCCATAATGTATATTAACTTTTTCATTTTTGGCTCTAGGAATTTGGTGTCTTTTTAAGAAGCTGATTAGTTTATCTCTTATTAGTTTTAAAACTAGCTCCCCAATTTATTTTTAAAATTTTATTAATTTGCTGTTTATTTCTCTTTCAGTTTTGTTGATCTCAGTTTTATTTATTTATTTTTTTATGTTAATCTCAGTTTTGATTTTCATGGTTTTTATTTTGTGTTAAATTAGTCTAAATTTTTTTTCTCATTTTCTGGTTATTTTAGTTGTATTGCCCAAATTATTGATTTGTTATTTCTCTCTTTTGTTGATAAAAGTGTTTAGAGATAAATGTTAGACCAAGAACTCCTTTAGCTGCGAAATTTTGGGCATGTTTTTAGGTCATTTTTATTGAAACAATCTATATTTTCTGTGATTTGGTCTTTGGCCTATCTATTCTTTACAGTTAAGTTATTTAGTTGCCAATATTTTTTTTCAGTGGTCATTAAATTCAATTTTTATTGCATTTTGGTCAATACAAGAGAATATTTCTATTTCTCTTTATTTGTCTTTATGCCCTCATACATAGCTAGTTTTTGTTGATGCTATGCACACCTGAAATGTGTGTATGTCTTTTTATTGCTATTCAGAAGTTATTAGAAATCTATCATACCTAACTTTTCTAAAATTCTATTTACTGAGTAATAAACTTTTTTTAAAAATTCATTTTTTTTTGTTTTGATTAAAGACTTGTTCTTTTTAACTAATTTTTTTTAGAAAAAATTTTTCCATGGTTACATGATTCATGTTCTTGCCTTCTTTCCCTCCGCCCCCCACCCCCTGTAGCCAATGCACATCTCCACTGGTTTCTTCATGTGTCATTGATCAAGATCTATTTCCATTTTATTGATAATTGTTCTAGAGTGTCATTAAGAGTCTACATCCTAAATCATGTCCGCATCAACCCATGTGTTCAAGCAGTTGTTTTTCTTCTGTGTTTCCACTCCTGTAGTTGTGTTCTTTTCCATAAATCCCTCAGAATTGTCCTGGGTCATTGTATTGCTGCTATTACAGAAGTCCATTACATTTGATTTTACCACAGTGTATCAGTCTCTATGTATAATCTCCTGGTTCTGCTCCTTTCCCTCTGCATCAATTCCTAGAGGTCATTCCAGTTCACATGGAATTCCTCCAGTTTATCATTCCTTTGAGTACAATAGTATTCCATCACCAGCAGATAGCACAGTTTGTTCAGCCATTCCCCAGTTGAAGGGCATACCCTCGTTTTCCAGTTAAAAAGATTTGTTTTTTAAGATTACATTTTACTTTATTTTCATACTCTTTTTCTCTCCTTTGCCTACCCACCTTAATTCAGGAATCAAGAAAAACGGAACCCTTGTTACACACATGCATGTTCAAAAACATAAATTTGTGTTAAAGAATGTCTTAATTTGCACTCTAAATCTTTTACATCTCTATCTTTGTCAGGAGGCGGGGTAGCATGTCTCATATTGAGTCCTCTAAAATTGTGGTTTTTTTATTCTTTTGATTGTGCCTAAGAATTCTCTTATGGGTAAGTTCATTCCATTTACATTCAAAATTATATTATTTATGGTATATTTTCCTTCATTTTATTTTCTTATGCTTTTTCCTCACTTTACTTTTCTGGCTCTACTTTACAAAGAATTGATTAAGGAGTGTGATCAGCTCTATTTAATCTATCTTTGATGCAGTCTGCTTTTGCTTCCCTGCCCCTCTTCTCTTTCCTTCCCCTTGAATCTAATCACAGGTTTTTCCTCTCTTCTTAAATTCTAAAAAAAAATCCCAAACCCTTACCTTCTTAGAATAGATATTCTTAGTTCCAAGGCAAAAGAACAGTAAAGACTAGGCATCTGGGGTTAAGTGACTTGTCCAGGATCACACAGTTAGGAAGTATTTCTGAGGTCAGATTTTAAACTAGGACCTCCTCTCTCTAGGCCTGGCCTCTGTGTATTAAGCCACTTAGCTGCCCCTCCTCTTAAATTCTTTCAAGAAGAATTCTCCTGGATTCTTTATTACTCCTCCTATTCTTTCTCTTTTCCTTTGTTTCTCTGTTTATTTAAATGTATTTCTAGCATCTGTGTCTAACCTTCCCTTCAATGACCAACTCAGATAAAATTGAGCTTCAAGTGTTGCCCATTGTTTTAATTTGCATTTAATTATTACTGGTTTAGATAATTTTTTCTTTAATTTCTTTTGTTACATTTTAAGCCCTGTGGCATTTCAGTATCTTTCTCAAAAAAACTCAAATGGGGTCACAAAGATTTGGATATGAATGAAACTACTGAACAAGAAGAATATGTGTATTAGTAATAAAATATTAATATTAATGTATTGTGGCATCTTTAGCACAATGTAGTTTCTATTTATTTTTTTAATTATCTATTTTTGCTTTTGCCATATTTGAGATCATTTCTACCCCTTCCTTTTTTAGTTTAGCTGATTTTTTCTCCAGTGTTATATTTTAACTTTGAATATTTATTTTTCAGGTATTTCTTGAAAATAATCTTTTGTTGAATTCTTCTTTGTAATCCAGCAGAGCATATGCTACAGAATACAGTACACTTAAATTCTCTGTAGGCAGCACTGTTTATCTTCATAGAGAAATGATTCTGGATAGTTGGGCAGGATGATATGGTAACTCCAAAGGTCTTCAGAAATCCACCAATAAATTCACATGAGCGGAACTTATTAATGTGATGGGGAAACTGCATGAAGGGATTCATAGACCAGTCAAATACCAGGGACCATTTTTTTTTTTTAAATTTTTGTGGAAAACTAATCTATTATGGGTAAGGGAGGTTGCTCTGATCTTGCCATACCCTTTGTCTTATGTAACTCCTCCTGATATTAGAGTTCTCAGAGGACATTTTTCACATCTTCTCTTTTTAAAGTATAAATAAATATTTCATTCCTATTTAATCCCTTTTGATGACTTCCTTATATTTGCCTTTTTATTTTTCTCTTGAATCCTTTGTTTTTATTTCACAATTTCTTTCAGCTCTTGACTTTTCATTATGAATGTTTGGAAGTCATATATAAAGTACCTTTTTCCTCCCTTGCTCAATTTTGTTGGGCAAGTTATTTTCAGTTGTGGATCTCTGTAGTTTTCCTTTTGTAATTTCAGATTCTTTTTTTTTTTTTTTTTTAACTCTGTGTATTGGTTCCAAGACAGAAGAGTAGTAAGGGCTAGGCAATGGGGGTTAGGTGACTTGCCCAGGGTTACACAGCTAGGAAGTGTCTGAGGCCAGATTTGAACCTAGGACTTCCCAGCTCTAGGCCTACCTCTCAATCCACTGAGCCACTGAACTGTCCCCAGAATTTCAAATTCTTTGCCCTTTGAATATTCAGAGTGGTGGCTACTAAATCTTTTGTGCTCCTCACTATTTGAATTCTTTCTTTCTGGCTACTTGCAGTATTTTTCCTTTACCTCCAAGTGCTATATTTTTACTATAATATTCTTGGAAGTTTTCATTTTGAGGTTTCTTTTAGGAAATGTAATGGGTAAAAAGGGGTTTTAGTTTGGTGAATATTAAAAGGTTTGGTCACCAGGGAATTGAATAATTATCAATCCCCAATTAAAAAATAACCTCAAGTCAAAATGACTTTTATGGAAGTTTATTTACAAATGAGGAGAGGAAGAGAAAATAAGAAAATCAGAAAGAGGATAACTTAGGGTATGTAACACACTAGGTAATTTGCTCCGGCCCCCATGTTTAACCTAGGCAGATCTAATTAGTCCACAGTGGAGGGAGGCTCAGTCTTGAGGGCCAGAGGATCCCAGAGCCCCAGAGGTGAATGAAGCAAAAGCTTCAGTCACAGAGTGTCTTTTGAAAGGGAAGTTCCTTTAGAGAAGTTCAGGAAGATACAGTCTTTATACTCACCATGTGTAGTTTTAAGGGAAAGATTTAAGAACAGTCTCACCAAGGTCTCAGGGTCCCAGGTCCAGCACTCCTCCAGGTCCAAGTCAGAAACAAGAAGAGTTCCTTCAGGTCTAAGACACGAACAAGAAGAGTCAAAAAGGCAGAGCCCTGGAAGTTCTCTTAATTTATCCAGGCCATTTCTTTTGTCACTTCCTGTGCCTTTCTCTTAGTTTATGTGTCCAATTACAATAGATACTTTTCTTAGGACTGCCTAGGGGGGCAGTTAATTAATTCTGATTTGTCACCCATTTTTGCACACATGGGTCACAGACCTCCCCACTTGAGAATGAAATGGAGTTTACACTTTTGGTGATTAGATTTAAGAATGGGCAAGGTAGATTTATCTCATCATCACAGAAATGACCATTGGATTCTGTGTATTTCTATTTTGCTCTGTGCCTGTTTTTTCTTTGTTTCTGTTTTTAAAACTCTTACCTCCTTCCTTAATATCAATTATAAGACAGAATAGTGGCAAGGGCTAGGCAATCAGGGTTAAGCAGTGACTTACCTTCAGAAAGTATCTAAGGCCAAATTTGAACTCAGGTCTTCCTGACTACAGGCCTGGTTCTATATCCACTGTGCTACCTTCTTGTCCCTACCCTGTTTTTTTAAGAGGTCTTGGCAATTTTCTTTTAAGTTTTCTTCTTGCATTCTAGTTTCTGGTCTCTTTTTTCTTTTGGTCATGGTTCTAATGATTCTTGTATTACACCTCAATCTGTTTTCTAGGTCAGTCGTTTTTGGTATTGGATAACTTAAATTTTCTTCTGTTTTTCAGTCTTTTGTTTTAAGATTTTTTTGTTGTCATGGAATCATCAACTTCTTCTAATTTTCAAGGACTGTTATCCTTCCATGTCTTTTCTCCTTGGTTCTCACTTCTTTTTTAATTCTAGTTGACCAAGTGGTATTTTACTTTGAGGCATGTACATCTTATAAATACATTTACATATTTTTGAATTTGTATTTTGTGCATGTGTATCAACATTATAGCATTTTATGATGGAATTCATTTTTTGTTTTATCCTTCCAGGTATTGTGAATAAAATTCTCTAAAGATTGTATTTTAGTTTTGTGTTAGTTAAAATCACCTGGGGTTCTATTTGGAAGGATTGAACCTCAATATAGTGTTTGACAAACTTCTGTGGACCTATGGGGGTCCTTAAAACTACATTTCCCGTGGTCCAATGGGTTTCCTGTTTTGGATGACGTATTGAAGGTGAGGGACTGTTTTAAAAGAGGGGGAAGTGACTTGGAACTTCCTCTTTAGCTACCGGCCTCTTTAGCTACCTGAGCTCGCAGAGAGAGGAAAGGTAAATGGCGGAGGTGAGGTTGGAATAGGTTTCTTACAGGCACGTGGTCAGTTTATCTCTATCAGCATGGCTTTTATTAAAATACTATTCTTCCTTTTGATCTTGGCCCTCATCATTTTTAATCATAACAGTTTATAATTATTTATTAGTAAAGGTTAGAGAGAAAGATCACATGATTACCTGGCCATGCTTAATTAAAAGCCTTTTCATATCCTTCATCAGCTTGTCTGCTCCTAAGCTGCTATACCTAGCCAGTGTGTCCATTCCCTCTGAACCAAGAATTAAACACCCCAGAAAAGGGAGACAGAGGGACAAATGTCTAGTAAGAGCGAAAGAGCTTCCTGCGTCCCCTTTTTTTATAAAGCCAGTTTTTACCACTTCTCCTGCGACTCTCTCATTGGATAGACTTGATTTCAGTTCAGGTCAGAGGCCTGTCTTCTGCATGCTAGGAGTTACACAGGATTTGGGGCCAGCCTTTTCTGGGAGCCACTTTTGGTTGCCTCTGGCATCCTCTCATAGTGCACCTGGGCACCCAGTCTAAGGATGGGGCTGATATGATCACAATGGGTTTTCAACTAGAATAAGGGGTATAATTTATATTAAATTCACACACAGCTTTATTTCTGGAACTGGGACTTTATTTCTGGAACTGGGACTTTATTTCTGGAACTGTGTTATGGATAGGCTTTGCACATATCTAGAGGAAATGTCTGGGTCTTGCTTCATCCTCATTTGTATTCTCTTGGGTTTTGCTGTTGATTCCTTGGAAAATGATTGATTGTTCTTCAAGGATATCAGAGGTAGTAGCTCAAGCTGGGGACTTGCAAGCTTTTAATGATTCAGGATGAAGTCTGATCATTGCTTTCCTAATTTGATTTTTGCAAGCTCCTGTCTTGAGATTGGGGTTTGTCTCTGATTTCAGCTGTTGCTGACTCTGGCCAACTTCAGCTAGCTTTGAGTAAAGGTACCTCCAGCCTCCCTCTTTGTTCTTATCTTCCTTTCTTGGTTATTAAGCTATATATAGGCTTTAGATTAGGCAGTGGGCTATATCTGAAACACTGTGCCATTCCTAGGGTCACAGCCAAATGGATACTATTTGCTCAGTGCATAACCAATTGTGTGTGACCACTCCTTTCCCTGGTAGCAAGATGATGCAATTGAGAAATCAGTGGACCTGGAGTTGAGAGACCTGAGTTCAAAAGCAGTAGTTGTAGTATGACCTTGAATGAGACAATCTCTGTTTGTTTCAGTTTTCTCAATTGTAAAATGGGGATAATACTGGCACTTTGCTATTGATAGCTCCCAGGATTATTATGAGAATCAAACAATATGTAAAACTCTTAGCACCATGCCTAACATGTAGTAGGTGCTATATGAGCACAATCTTTTACTCTTACTCTACCACATCTATGCCTAGGTCTCTTTCTTAGTGTGTACTACATTTGTGTCCCAGCTCTAGAAAACTAATATCAGTGCTGCCAGTTGTTTTTGTTGTTCTATGTACAGTGTTAGACCCTTTCATGGTAGATCTGGAATTTCTTGTTCTTGTGAACATCTCTGGGCCCAGCTGATAGTCCTTGGCCATGAAAAGCTTTGTATAGAGCCAACTTAGGCTGGAAAAAGACTTAATTGTGATTTGCCCTTGCATTTTCTGAATAGGCCTTGGACTGGTTTTTGTACCCTTTTAAGTTTTGAGGTCAAGTCAGTAAGCATTTCTAGGCACTATGCTAAATGTTCAGGGTCTGTCAATCAATAAACCTTAAGTGCCTACTATGTGTGGAGCACTGTACTAAGTGCTGGGAATACAGAAATATACAAGACAGTTCTTGCTCCCAAGAGCTCACAGTGTAGTGGAGGAGATTATAAATAAACAAGTATATACAAACAAACTATGTACAGGATAAGTAGGAAATACTTAAAATCAGGAATTCAGATGTTTAGAGGCTTTGAGGAAGGCTTCCTTAGAAGTTTAGATTTTATTTGGGTCTTAGGGGAAACCAGGGAAATCAGTTGTTGGAGCATAGGAGAGAGAGCATTCCAGCCATGAGGAAAATGCAGATAGAAAATCCACATAGCCAAGTGAATGTCTTTTTCATGGAATAGTATCAAGTATTATTGAATTGAATTGAAGAGAACATGGCAGGAAATAAGGTATAAGATTGGTCTGTGGCAGTGAACTTATGGCATGTGTACCAGAAGGGGCACTCACAGCCCTCTCTGTGGGCATGCACACCATCACCCCAGCACAGAGTTTGCCAGAATTCATTACTAGAAAGCCAGAGAGATGAGGGATCAGAGTGCTACCCTGCCCCTTTCCACATGTGACTGAAGACATTTCTCACTGGGCTAGGTTATGAAGGGCTTTGAAATGTAAAGGTTAAATTAATGATTGGACAATGATTATATGAAATGATGTGGTTGCCAGTATTTATTATGTCTTTAGTCAGAAATTTATTTATAAATATTTACAATAAAGTAGAGGAAACAATAAAGTAGAGAAATATGAAGAGGTTATCAACCTAAATGTTTTGCTCTGGGTCTTCTTAATTCAGGCAGAGATTAATTAGCTCTCAACCAGGAAGACTGGTGATGAGTAACCACACGACCTCCTCCAAGATGGAAGCTAGTCTCTTAGGAAACTAGGAAAGGAGTCAGCCTTTCACTCTCTTAATGAAGTAATCCAAGAATCAGAGTCCAAGTAGAAGCCAACAAGCCACAGTCTCCAGCAAAGCTCCCTGTAAGATCTCTAAGACTATCTCCAGAAAACAGTCTCTTCAGACTATCTTCTCAAAGACAATCTCCTCTGAGGGAGTTCAGTGCTTGCTTTTATGGTGACTTTTTGTTCTTGCCCCTCTTCACAGGGGCCAATCACAGTTTCCAAATTGTCTAGCACTGCCCAGGGGGCAGTGTATGTGGGATTCACACCTCTCATCCTCTGAAGGTGTCAACTCTTATCAAAGGCCTCTGAAGGTGTCATCTTTGATCATAGGATTCACAAGTTTGGGATCCATACCTCTCATCCTCTGAAGGTGTAAATTCTTATCAAGGATTCAGAAGTTTCTGACTGAAGTTAAAAGGGTGGAGCTCTCCAAGTAAGTGAATTTGAACTCCCTTACTTAGTGTTGAGTAGGAGTGTTTTTAAGTTTTTGGTTGATTAACTCAACATAGACAAAGAGAATAAAGAATTCCCTTTTAAAGAATGCCAAACAGAGGTTTTTGATTTTGATTCTGGAAGTGATAGGGAGCCACTATAACATAACTGTACTTGCACTTTAGGAAAATCACTTTAGTGAGTAAATGAAGACTAGATTGGAGTTGGAGAAGAGATATGAGGCAGGCAAATCCACCAGCAGTCCAGGCATGAGGTAATGAGGGTACGAGAGTGGTACCAGTGTCAGAGTTGGGAATGGGGCTTATTCAAGAGCTTTCAAAAAGGTGAAATTGATAACCTAGGTGGTGAGCCTGTAGGACTGTTGCCCTCAACAGTAGGGCAAGTAGGATGTGGGCAAGGTTCAGGGAGAAAGCTAATAAGTTCAGTTTTGAACATGTTGGAACCCAGGTGGACTTTGGGAAGATCAACTTTGATGGCTGAATGGAAAATTCTTTGAGACCAACCAGAGTTGTAAGTAGTTATAAATAGGAGCTGGGCTTCTAGTTATGAGTAGAAGTAGCTCTTTCCATTCATCTAGCAATTAAACTTTGTCTTTCAGATTATTTTATAAAATACTTTCAAACTGCTTTTCCAGATATTGAACACATATTAGTCTAGAATTTAAGAAAACTGATACTTAATGCATTTGTCCTGGTTGAATTTTTTTTAATCTTGTACCTTTTGTTTTAGACTTGATACTGAGCTAGATAGTTGGGGTTGTGTCTTGCTCAGGATCATATAGCTAAGGAAGTGTCTGAGGTCACATTTGAACCTAGGACCTCTTGTCTCTAGGCCTGGCTCTCTAACCACGAAAAAATCATTTTGCCAAGCATGCCTGTGGTTCCTGCTGCTGGGGAGGCTTAGGCTAATGGATTGCTTGAGTTTGGGGATTTTGAACTTCAGAAAATTAATATGGATTCAATGTCCAATATGGTGAGGTTTCAGGATTAGAGGGCCATTAGACTGCCTAAGGAGAGAAAACAGAGCTGATTAAAGATTTTTGAGGTATGGCCCATCAGTGGCTTTTGTACTTCCAGCCCTGGTGAGCATATTAGCATATTATCTCTCTCTAATAGCCCTTATTCCCTGCCTTCCCCTCCTTTCCCCACCCCCCAAAAAAAAGTAAAGGGGAAAAAAAATCTTCATTTTAAACAAGTATTTTGCCTTAAGTTTTTTTGTGGAACATTCTGATGAATAGTAGTTCTGCCTGACTGAATATCCACTCAGACTGGCAAGAATATGGATATATTCGTGTCTTTTGTAAGATGGTTGAAAGGATAGTGTGTTTTAGTGGTTTTTTTTGTTTTGTTTTGTTTACAGTAATCTACATTGCATAACTATTTCCTAGGCTTGGTATACTCTTTTTTTTCTAGAAGATTCCTCTGTCATTCTCTTCTTAGTAGTTTACAATGGATTCTGGTGACTTACAATATCAACTCCAAACACTTTTTCTCTATCAATGCAGTCTTAGCATCTTCTACTCACTGTCAGACCACTCACCATGTTTAACATTCTTCTCAAAGAATGTATTCGTATGTCATGAGGCTTTTGAGTCTTTGGCTTCTTTAATTCCTTGTTCCTTATTTTTGTTTTCTATTCTGATTTTTGTTTTCTAATCGATTCTGGCCAATTCTCACCTTTGCATTGAAAGAGATACAGAGACAGTTAAAAGGGATAGGTCTGGAGTGCTGGACTAGGTATTAAGAAGAACTGAGTTTGAATCTACCCTCCAGTACTTATTAGCTGTTTGACACTGGATAAGTTACTTAACTTCTCTGATTCCTTCTTTGTTAAATAGCACCTTCTTGACAGGGTTGTTGTGAGGGTCAAATGAGATAGCATATATAATGCATTTTACAAATTTTAAAGCCATGTATAATTGTTAGCTATTATGATGATGAAATTACCAAGCATTAAAATTTTATGTTGATTTAATTTGGAGGATCTTACCAAGTTCTTTGTAGAATTTCTATGCCTCTTTATTCTTTGCAATGGATCATTGATCCATAAGATGCAGTTACTTTGAAAAAAATAAACATTTTCTTATTATGAACATGACAGGTTTTTTTTTTTGCTTGATATTTTGTTTTTATTCCAATTACATTTTAAAAACAATCTTCAACATTTGTCTTTCAAAATTTTGAGTTCCAAGTTTTCTCTCTTCCTCTTCACTTCCCTCTTCATTGAGAAGGCAAGCACTTTGATAGAGATTGTACATGTGCAGTCATGTAAACACAGTTCTATATTAGTCATGTGAAAGAAAAAGAATAGTATGTTTCAGTCTGCATTCAGACAATATCAGTTCTTTCTCTGGAGGTGGATAGCATTTTTCATTGTAAGTCTTTTAGAGTTGTCTTTGATCTTTGTATTGCTGAAAATAGCTTAAGTTATTCATAGTTAATTATTATACAATATTGTGTTCAGTGTCCTCTTGGTTCAGCCCACTGGAATTTGATAGTTCTAATGAAACTTGTCCATATATGTTACAAGTGGAATAAAAAGTGGATTGCATGAAACGTCATGTTTTCTATGTAGAACTTAAAAGTATATGTCAACTTTAACACGGTCATACCAATACTACCTGTTTTATCTAGATTTCTTTTTTACTCTGCTTTAGTTCTGTTCAGTATGTGTATGTATTACATTCTGTCTTCTTTCTTTTTTATCACTATTATTTCTTGTCTTCATGTAATATTCTCCTTTCTCCCATTAAAGCTTTTTCTTGTCATAAATAAGTATATTAAAACAAAACAAATTTGTATTGAATTGGTTAAGTTTGAAAATGTATGTGTAACTTTTCTGCTGTTCAATCTCTTTTTCTCCAAGAAATGGGATGTATACTTTATCCTTATCTTTTGGGAATTGTGATTGGTTATTGCATTCATCAGAGTTCTTAACTTTTCCAAAGTAGTTGTTGTTTTACCATGTTGTAATCAGTGTATAAATTGTCTTCTTAGTATAGATTTTTTTTCTTACTTCTCATTTCATTGATAGTGAAAATGTAACTATAGATAGGATTTATTTCTTTGTTGGTCATTGGATACAGATCTTCTTAAATTTAGCATACCTTGCAAGAGTTAAGTCAAAGTTTGTTTATATGTTAACTTAGTTTCATGGTAGTGGTGTATGTATGAAATTTCATCTTTGTAGGGAATTATGGGTAAAAAACTCCCATCACTGATACAAACGAGCAAATTATAGTTTTAGAGAGTTTCTTGTGACACTGAGAGTTCACATTAAATTGACCCAAGTTGAGTGTGTCAGAGGTGGAATATGAGCCTACATCTTTGTGTCAAAAGGGCCATCTATCCACTACCTCTTAAGAAAATCAGTATTCTGTCAAAAAATACTTATTAAGTCCTTACTATGTGTCAGGCACTGTGCTAAACATTTGAGCTGGAGGGGAGCAGAGCTTTTGGGACACTCTTCCCCCTCTGAACATGCACCTCTCATCACCTGCTCTCCTGCCCAGTAGCCTAATGGGAGTGTTTCATCCCTCCCCTGTTTGGGGTAATGGGGGTGGGGTGAGGGCTACTTCAGATAGCAGGGTGGTTTCAAAGTAAAATGGGGCCAGGGAAGGGAGTCAGAAATTTTGCTTACTAATAATTTTCTTGGTGTCAAAATGGAAAGGTATAGAAATTATTTAAAGACATAAAATAAATGGTTCTTTAGAATTTCCAAAAGGTTTTACATGAAAAGCTATATTTTATTTAAAGTTAGAAAGTACAGTGGTAGTAGTTTAGGCACAAGGTTTAAATTGGGGGAAGACTTTCTCATGGACAGGTCACTTCTTTTTTTGGTGATTGTATTATTTTTTTAATTAGAGAGAAACAAAACAAGTTAGAAGACCTAGAAGTAACTGAAAGTTTTATTATGTTATCTCTGCCTCTGCTTTTTCTAACATTTTTTTCTTTGTCTTTTTCCCCCTCTATTTTTGGCTGATTTCCTATAGATTATGTTCAGTGAGCATTCTTTTCAATTTTGCTTGAGCGATACCTCTTTTGTGACCTTTTGGGAAATATGGAACTTAGGAAGAATACCATAGACTGCAAAATATTTTCTTAAGGGTCTTCTCAATGTTTAATATTATACTTAATTCTGAATCCTGTTAGAGAAAATGGAGTAAAATTATGCCTTAGTAACCGAAACCTTTGGGCATTCAAAAAAGGAAAGAAATAAGAAACATTTTTGTAATTTGAGATGCTTAAACTTATTTTCCTTATTTGTTTTTGTTGTGATTGTGTTTTGGAGTAGTAGGATCCTTTTTTTTTAACCCCAACAGCTGTGAATATGGTGCAGAAAGGGGAATGGCCATAATATGAAAAGTTTGGCTATTTACACAGTCTTGAATCTCATTTCTGAATATTTTTGCATCCAGGTCTATGTGTTTTGTGTCCAAATAGCAACAATTCTCTCCTGGCATTCCCTGGAACACATACAGGCCATGTGCAGATAGTAGATCTGGCCAACACAGAAAAACCTCCAGTTGATATCCCAGCACATGAAGGAGTTCTAAGCTGTATAGCTTTAAACCTCCAGGGAACAAGAATTGCAACAGCTTCTGAAAAAGTAAGCTTAACTTCAGATAGTATCATTGAGACTAAAGTTTTAGTCTGTTCTATTACTGTTTGACAGTTAACATAGACATATTGTGAAAATCAATGTTTTAAAAATGAAGATGTTTGTGTAATCTTTTTTCAGACATAATCATATAGGATGTATATAGTGTCAAGGCCAGATAAACAATTCCTTGCTCCTTTAGAGAAAACAATTGGTGATTAAATTAGTTCCTTTAATCACATCCTCCATTTCACTTTTAATTTGAGTGACTTGTAAGAGTTTTTTGACATTTACTTTACCTAAATCATTAGCCTATATTTACATATTTTAGGTGCCACCTATACCTGCTTAGAAGCCTCTGTAGTCACAAGATTTTATTGATTTATCTGGCGTAACCAGGCTGGATATTTAGAAAATATGTTTTTGTTTTTTAAATCCTAATATGTTTAGATTTGTTTCTTTGTTAAGAGAAAGGCTAGAATTATGGAAAGGCTAGAAAATTGACATTGCTTATTTTTAGTTCCTTCTTTTGTCAAATTAATGTCACTTTATAAATCTCTTCAGAAATTTTCATTTGGGATTTGACCTCACTTAGCTTAAGCTTATTCTCTTTTCCTCTCCTTCCCTCCCTCCCTCTCTCCCTTCTTCCTTTCTCTCTCTCTCCCTCTCTCTCTCATACACACACACACACACACACACACCCTTACACATGCGCACACGTACCATTCACACACTCCTTAAAGCCTTACTTTCTGTCTTAGTAACAATGCTAAGACAGAAGGGCAAGGGTTAAAATGGTTAAATGGGGTTAAGTGACTTGTCCAGGCTCACACAGCTAGAAAGTGTCTACAGCCACATTTGAACTCAGGTCCGGCACTCTATCTACTTAGCCACCTAGCTGCCCCTTTATTAACATTAAAAAAACAAAACAACTAAGACATTTATTTTTAGGTTTGGACTTCTGGTTTCTACTTAAGACCAAAGTTACATTATTTCATTTTTATTTTGAAGATGGAGATTTGGAACTGATAGCAACCTGAAAGCTTATATATTATGACTTCTGCATCCCTGGCACTAAATACTGTAAAGTTGATGATTGAATTATTAATTTGTACAATACATTGTTTTGATTCTGATTACAAGGATCTAGTTGTTAGTCTGGAAAACTGACACAATCTCCTCCCAATTACTGAAGTGGTTTTCTTAGTAAACAAAATATTGAAAGAATTGGAGATGTGAAATTGAAATTTGATCTTAACATAGTCTGCTATTCATAGCCCAAATGATGTTGGGTATAACACAGTCCAAAGGTCATTTCTGCCAGTCTGGATCATGTGTTACATGATTTTGTGGGGACATAGTTAGGGAATAAGTATAGTACAACAAATGTATCATTCCTAATTGCCATTGGCTTAAAACTAATGTTAAACTAATACAGAAGTTGATTGATGGCTAAAGAATGTTGCCCATGATACAGAGATCATTAGTGATTTTCATGTACCCAGCTTTCTAAGAGTAGAATTTTGGTGTCTGCTGGAGATGGACTAGGTCACTTAGAATACTTAATTCTGAATCACCAGTTTGCTCTCAGCCTGAGTACGGTATTGTTAATCAGTTTCAATGCTAAGTGGAAAGTTTTGTCAGAAAACAAAGTAGTACTGTATAACTTAGATTGTATAAGAAATTGTAGATAATATTTGTATATGAGAATGGTATAGATTATAGATTTGTAACAACAGTGAATCTAAAGCAGTATAAAAATGAATTGGGACTTCTGAATCTTTGATAATGAGAACACTTCACTGTTTTTCAAAGGGGACCCTTATAAGAATATTTGATACTTCATCAGGGCACTTAATCCAGGAACTGAGAAGAGGATCTCAAGCAGCAAATATTTATTGGTAAGAATATGATTCATTTAAATATAGGGGATTGAGAGAAAAGTCAAGTTTGTCAACTGTGTAATTTAGGGCTTGGATGGCTTAGAGAGAAACTCAAATAATAGTAGTTATACTTCTTATACCTTTTTTTTCCTCTCAAGAACGAGTGAGGGAGGAAGAGTCAGAAACTGTAGTATTATGTTGTGGTTATTGATCTCCTTTCATAGACTGAACAACTCATCTCTGAAAGGGTTTATTCTTTTCTTAATTTTCATATATTGATAGAAAGTAAGTGGCTTTTGCTCCTAGGATTTAACTGTATTCACCGAAGTATCTAACTCAATAAAAAGAATACCTTGCACATTGTCCTTTTCATAGAATCTCAAGAGTTGGAAAGGGACCTCATCCCCCAAAAGAAATTCCCACTGCAAATGAAGACTGTTTTGGAAATCTCATTAGATATCTCTTTATTGTTATGAAGTTTTTTCCTCAGATGAAACCTAAATTTGCTTCTTTACAACTTCTGCCCTGTTGTTCCTACTCCTGCACTCTAGGACCAGGCATAACAAGTTTAACCCTTCTTCCTTATTACATACATAGGTAGCATGTCCCCCTTTAAAAACTCTTCAGGCAAAACATCCTATTTCTTCATATCATCCTTATATGGCATGAGGGACTTTCATCTGTGACATTTGCTTGCATTTTATCAAGTAGTTTGGATTTAGCTTTCTTCATAGAAGTTCTTTTGGGCTCTGGCCACTAAATACCTTGAATTAACTCTATAGGCCCAATAATTAGATTTTTTGCAAGCATGGATAAAAAAAGTACATGATCTGTTTTTTAACATTATTTCTATAAGTTTTAAATCAACATGTGAAATAAGAGTATTTTAAAAGACTATAAATACACTCAACACTAAATTTAATCTGTTATGAGTCATCATACTTTTTTTTTTTTTAGAAAGGAAAAAAACATTAAGATGAATTTTAACTATTGTATTTTTGGCATTTAAAAACCTTGGACTTTGTGTCTAGCTAATATTCTTTGAAAAGTTTGATGCTTCTGCCTGCTCCAGTTTTGCCCTGGCCTGAGAACTTAGTTCAACTTACTTGCTATGATTAATTAATGTAGTGCCTCTTAAGGAAAAAATTGGAATCTTGGCTGCCTTCACTGAGCCTCTACATCCTTATCAGTTTCCTCTTTCATGATAAAACAGAAAAACGAGACCTGCATCAAACTCCATAATGGTCACTTTCTAATCAAAAGTTCCTTCCTTTCTCTACATAGGTCAGACACCAAATGGAATTTTTTTTTAAAGCCTGTGTTGCTTAACCATTTTATGATTTGACATAGGTCTTGACTTTGCTTAACTTCTTTCTTAAGTGTGACCTTGCTACCCTCAACATTTAAAGACACTTGAATAAAATAGAATAGTGTCCATTTACATGATTTATTATTACTTTTCAGAGAACTGTTTGGAAGAGTTGGTTTTTGGTACTGAGTTGATTAGTATTTAGTTCATTTTGCATTTGTTAGTTTGAGGTGCCTTTGTAAACCATGAACTGAATTCCTAAACAAAACAAAATATTTTGGGAAATATCAAAATATAGACAATTTTACATAACTTTTTTAGAGTGTGGGGTATGTGATTTTTTTTCTCCTCAGTATATCTTTGTTGCATCTAATGAGCCTAGCACTCTGGTAGGGTACTTGAGTAGGAGTGGCATAGTCCAAATTCTAATACAAGCCTTCTTCCATCTACCTTTGGGACATTGGGCAAGTCATTTCTCCATAAGTTTGTTTCACTTTTTGTAGGAGAGGGTTGGATTAGATGTTCTCTAAAATCCCTTCTATCACTCATATTCTGTGACTCTGGTCCCAGTTTGCAATCTCAGCCTTGAAAAATTCTGTTTTTGTTTTCTTTTCAGTATTAATTTCAATCAAGATGCTTCACTCATCTGTGTATCAAGTGATCATGGAACAGTACACATTTTTGCAGCTGAAGATCCCAAAAGGAATAAGCAGTCTAGGTAAGAGTTTGGGGATTAAATTTTGACACGAAAAATAGGATGAAATGTAGGATCATTTGTCATTATATATGGGAAATGGGTGGTGAAGGCTGTCATCTGTGAAGTCAGCAGTTAGTTTTTTTGAGAGGCTTTGAAATGTTACATAGTCTTTTGTAACAAAACAGTGTCATGTTATGAATTTCTTTCCCCATGATTAAAGCCTTATAATACTCTGGCCAGAAAATGGAGAAAGTCAAGAGAAACCTTTTTGAGATTTAGTATCCATTCTGTTGCTTGCTCTCTCTGATCCTAACTTCTTTAGGTATCATCTGACTCCAAAAACTACTTCCACCTTTAAGTTTTATGGACCTCAATAAATTAGTTGGCTCAAGGGGTTACTGTTTTTGTACTCTTGGGATAAAGTATTTATTGATAAGATTTCCTGATTTTTGTTTAGCTGTATGTATCTGTGGTATAGAAGTTGGATCCAGAATATTAATTTTGTAGCTTTTTAATTCTGTTTCATTCAACATTCTCTTTTCTGATTATATCACAACACTTTTTCAACAATCTTTTTTCTCCAAGTTTTATTACGGAAGAGCAGGATATGCTCCTTCCTATGCTAGATTTAGCACTTTACATAAACTATTTTTACTATCCTAGGTTTAGTTGGGTGAGATTTTTCAGTATCATTAAGTGTTCTGAATAACTTCTGTAATATGATAATCTGATCACTTTTTTTCCCCTCCTCCTTCCCAGTTTGGCATCAGCCAGTTTTCTTCCAAAATACTTCAGTTCCAAATGGAGTTTTTCCAAATTTCAGGTTCCCTCAGGCTCTCCATGCATTTGTGCCTTCGGAACAGAGCCAAATGCTGTCATAGGTAAGAATTTCTTTTTGGAGTCTCATTGTATGTTTAGAAAAAAAATCTCCCAACCACTTTCTCTTTAACCATGGGAGCACATAAAGTTTTTTTACCTCCAGTCAGCTTTTGATTTCTGGCTATCAAATGAAGGCCTTATAAGCTCTAAAGGAGGATTACCATCAGCATCAATCCTTTTTGTTCCTCCATTGTAGATTCAGTAAGAACCTTTTAAAGTGCATTGTTTGGAGAATAATATATAGTGTGATCACCTAATTACTTTCAATCATCTCTCTAGGAAATTCATAAATACTTTATCATGTGTGTTCTATAAGAAATTGCCTGATATTAGATAATAGTTTTCCCCCAAAGTTGGCTATTCAGTTTTCCCTCCAAAGAAAGCACAATGTCTCCTTAGCTTAGGGGAAAAAACTAGAATAAATTTGGTGTAGTGGGAGATGGTTTGGGGTATTAAGTTATAATTCTTTGAGACCAGTATTTCCAAAAAAGGAGTATTATTTTAATTTGTAGTTTTCATTGACAGTTTTGAAAAAAGGAATTAATACACTTTAAACCTTTAAAAGATTAAAAGAGATAAAATGGATTTCCTTTTCCTTAGCAATCTGTGCAGATGGCAGCTATTACAAGTTCTTATTCAACCAAAAAGGAGAATGTTCCCGTGATGTCTATGCTCAATTTCTAGAAATGACTGATGACAAGCTTTGACCTTGCAAGAGAAGCTTTTGGACTGAAGTACTGCTGAGTTATTCTGCAACACTTGGAGGACTCAATACTAACCTGTAATATTCCCCAGTTCTGGTGGGATATAGGCCTCACCAAGGAATAGATTCCAGGGGACTAACCAGGAACTAACTTGGTTGGGAAGTAATATACCATTTTTGGATTTCCTTTTGTAAGTGAGGCCTCACATTTCTAGCATGAATGGAAAAGGAAACAAATCACAGTGTACCAGAGTGAGTACCCAGGTAGTTTTTCAACAGCTTGAGCTTTCTCTTGGTTTATTTTCTTTATTCTAATGATGAAGTTAGCTTTACAGGTTCATTTATACCCTCTATACCAAAGCAACCAGGAGTTTTGTATAGGAGGTTTGGACCATTTTTAGAAATTGGCATTTGTTTAGGCAATAGCTTACATCCTTTTCATTGAGCCTTTTGGTGGGGAATTGAACTACATATGTAAATATTAGTTCTTGTAGAGTAACAAGATTTAAAATAGAATAGTAAAACCAGCAGCTTGCCTTAGTACAGAAGAAATTTTATTCCTTCTTCAGATTTAGACACAAAGAGGAATAATACAGCTAGTATGCTTTTAGCAAATGCAGTTTGAGTACTTCCTCTACTTAAGGTCACCATTACAGGTCTTTAGGTTTGTTTTGTTCATGTATACTCACGTGCTGACTTTGTATGTTGGTGTGTGGAGCTCTGAACATTACTACAGAAGCTAGAACAGACTCCATCTTAGCTAAGGCTTATTGCTGACATGAGTAATTTCTCTTCAGAAATATGCTTCTGAGGAAAGTGAATCCATCATCTTTTCAGGGAAGATCAAAGTGGAACAAAGTAACAAAACCATATTTTTTTAAAGTTCTTATCCATGACTAATAATTTCTTTCAGTTTAGACAGTAAGATTTGGCATTTATTTCAATGATGCCATACTGCTGCATTCCAAAGAGAGTGAGCAAGAGTGTATGGAATTCATTTATATTTCCGTTGGTGTCTACTTTGGGCATTTCACAGTTACCTTTCCTGTAACATCATTTCTCCCCACTGTTATAAAGGTGGCTACACACTAATTCTTTTGGAAATAAAAGGCGCATAGCATTTTGGAACTAAAATAGAATATTATGGGGTCTGTATTGTTAACACTGCTTATGTGAGGTTTTGCTTGATTGTATATTACCTTGAGACTTAATTTCATGTGTTCTTGATTTCACATCTCATTTGTCTAAAAGTTTTGTAGCTGCAAAGTCTTTGCATTTTGCCAGATCCTTGACTGTCATGTAATATTGACTTAACTTTTATGTAAAGTATGCATGTTCCCTTTTGTGTGGATTAATCATGGAAATTCATTTTGCACATTTATTTGTAACATTTCTTTTAAATAAAAATGATTAATTTTGTTGTACTTTTTTCTAGTTGGGGGAAGTAAAACTCTTGGATATTATACATGATCAAAACTAAGATGTTGTGTTTTTCATGTTTTTAGGAGACTTCTGTTTAGATTCTACACATTGGGAATAAACAATATGTAGATTAATGGCTGGGTTGTAGTGTTCATTGCTAAGGCAGGGATACTATGAAGAGAAGGCAGCAAAGTTAAAATATCTCAAAATCAGATTTCAAATATCTGTCTCCATTAATAGTGTACATATGTGGCACACATTTATAGAACTAGAAGCTGGCTAAAGGATAGGAAACTTAAATAACTTTAATATGCCATGTGCATATGACTGGCTAGAGGAACTCCTTAAGCTTTCTTAAGGAAATGACACTTGAATGGGGTTTTAAAGAATCTACATATGAAAAGAGTCTGGAGCATTCCAAGCATGGGAATGTGAGCCACAGGAAGGTGGAAAGTGGACATTAGTGATGAACCCCTTGGGTGATGTATTGAAAGCAAGGAAAGAATTGAGGCAGAAAGAACCTGATTTCCAGTTAGGCATTTTTGGTGATGGGATGAATCTGTGCCTCCTTATCTTTTGTGTAGCTAAAGAGAATTTTTAAATTCTAAATTTGGTAATCATATATGAAAACATTTAAGTACTGAAATGATTGTGAACTCCTTGAAGAACCAGGGACTATCTTCTGCAAATATCTCTTGAACTGTCTTTTGCCTTTCTTTGTATTCACTGGGCCTGGTGAGAATGTAGTATGTGCTTAATAACTGCTAATTGACAGACTGATTATTGAATTTTCTTTC
Source organism: Gracilinanus agilis (assembly GCF_016433145.1). NCBI lineage: Eukaryota > Metazoa > Chordata > Mammalia > Didelphimorphia > Didelphidae > Gracilinanus > Gracilinanus agilis. The sequence goes on from NC_058133.1 coordinate 244,478,502, forward strand.
TATGTTAATTTTAACAAGATATAACCAGTTTCCTGTTTGCTTCCATGACCCTTTCTGAATTCAGTTGTGCATTTCTTTGGAGAAAGTGTGGTGTAAGTATAGTGGTATCAAATGTAAGTAGAAATGCAGCCATTAGACCCTGGAGGGCTGCATATTGACTTAAGTTTTATAATGTGATGTTATCTGTGTTTTATTGTATTTTTATTTGTTTTGTTAAATATTTCCTAGTTACATTTAATTTGGTTGGGCCTAGATTTGTGATTCTTGTAGCCCTGTTTTTGACATCTTTGACAAAGTGGACCTCAGAGTTAAGAAGACCTTGTTCTTGGCTTTGATTCATGATGACTGTGGGATCTTGAACAAATCACTTAACCTCTCAGTGTGTAAGCCACTTGGTAAAGATTTAAATTGCAGAGAAAATGCTGACCTGTGTTGTCTGAGAGAATTTCCTTCACTTTGGAATTTCCCTATCCCAGTGAAATCACAGATTCATCCTGATTCTCTGTGATATTATTTATATATGTAGGTAGTATCTGTCCCCCATTCCTTGAATGCTCTCTCTCTTCATCTCTACCTCCTGTTTTCCTTGGCTTTAAGTTGTAGCTAAAACTTACCCACAGGAAATCTTATTCAGTTCCTCCTCATTCTAGTATCTTGCCTCTGTTCATCATTTCCTATTCATCCTATATATAACACACCTGTATATACTTGTTTGCATTTGTCACACCCATTAGATTATGGGCTTCTCAGAGGCAGGTAATCTTTTGCTATTTTTTTTATTTGGGGGGAAACAAAGAAAGATCCAGGGTTTATCAAAGTTCCTAGCCCAAGTAGGCACTTAATAAACACTTATTGACTCACTAGTGTGTATATACAATTCTCATTTTGCATAAGATAGGCCAGTTCTAGCACAAAGACTTGTGTCAACATTCAAGTTTATTGCTAAAGGAGATAAAATATCCATTTCTACCTACAATTTAATTCAACAGTTAGTTACCATCCTAAAATGTAAGTAATTGCTTTGGGAATATCTTAAATTTAAGTAAGACTTTTGACTTAAAATTGTTTCATTATAGTCACCTTGAAGCCCATGCCCCTCAAAGGCACTATAACTGTAACCTTGTGTATAAGCCAGGTACTGCTAATTTGAGAGTGACAGTAGATCTTCATTTTTAAAATGGGGATTATAATATGCTACTCATTTCTTAGAGATGTTGTAAAGAAAGTATTTCATAAACCATGAAGTGCTAATATAAGTGCAAGCTATAAGAAGTTGAAAGATTGACTAGCCAGAACAGGCTTAATGGCAGGTAAAGTGAGACTTGCACTAGACATGAGAAGAATAGGATCTGGATCTATATTGTACTGGGGAAACATTTATGAACATAGGCTTGATATTGGATAGAGCTTACTCAGGATCCTGGACTTCAATAATCAGCATATTCATGAAAATAATCATCAACTGCTAGCCCCAACTTCCATGGCTATTGTCAGGATAAAGTGAGAATATTTGTAAAAATGCCTTGCAAACCTTAAAGTCATCATTACTAACTTGGACAACTGGTTTCTTTAATTATACCTACAAGGTTATTATGTGAAGCCCCAGTGAAGTGTCTTATATAAATGTTAACTTGCAGTGTTTTTGTTTTTTTTTTAAACAGAGTAGCCTAGGGTTTTTTGTTCATTTAAGTATTGTTCCTCTTAAAGAAGACCTCTTCAAAGACTCTACAATTACTTCAATGTCATTGCCCAAAATTTCTGTATTGCTTTTGTGGAAATTGAGACTTTGGGGCACATTATTTTGAACATTTTCAGTAATAACAAACCATTGACCTTTAAAGGTGCATTTCTTTTTTGAAACATTCACATTTGAGCATGAAACTGGATAACATTTTGGGTAAAAATTGTAATGTGACAACAGGGTTCTTTGTGTAGCTCAAAGTGGCTTAGAAGGCAATACCACTAGGATCTTTTAAAACAGTCAATCTGAGGACACATGAATAAACCAGTTTCATTGATTTTATGTCATAAAAGTAGAAAACTGTTACAATCCGGAGTTTCTGTTGACAAATATATTTGATGATAAACACATATATTCTTTCTTCTTGGTACTTTCCTTGTAATAGAATGGGAAGAAAATCTTGTGGTCTTGAGTAGATGTGGGGGGGCAGCTGGGTGGCTCAGTGGATTGAGAGCCAGGCCTAGAGATGGGAGGTCCTAGGTTCAAATCTGGCCTCAGACACTTCCCAGCTGTGTGACCCTGGGCAACTCATTTAACCCCCCATTGCTTAGCCCTTACCACTCTTCTGCCTTGGAACCAATATACAGTATTGATTCCAAGATGGAAGGAAGGTAAGGGTTATTAAAAAAAAAAAAAAAGAATTTATGTGGTGTGTCAATCAAATAAACTTTAATACTATATATACCAGGATCTCTGAAAATACTTAACATTTTGTTCAATTTTACATAAATTTGGTTCCCTGTTTTAAATGTTATTTTCTTTTATCATATAATTTCAAAGAAAGATGTTTTTGAAATGAGTAACCAAGAAATCAGCTTTTATAAAATTCTTGAAGTGCAAGGAAAGAAACATCTTACATGTGATTGGAGGAAGTTGATTTCTAGTTACTTTAAGTGCAGCCCTTTAAAAGGAACAAATGTCCTTCTGGATATTCTACCTGTAATTCATGGAGTTGCTCAAATATGGACAGTGACTATGAGGGCCAATTAGGTAGATTTTCTTAAGATATGGAAAACAGTCTTGGATCATGGTTATCTCCTTGTCAGTTATGGCTTTTTCTATTAAAAAACCAAGTATGGATTATTTATGAATCCTTAAAAACAAAATGCAGGCTCTACCCAAAACGGGTATTTCTTTCTGCTAAGGTTTGAACACACAGCTATCACCTCACTTGTAAAATGAGGGTGGTAAAGATGGTAAGTTTCTGATTGCCTAGGTGCTTTAGGACTTCAGAGGAATTTATCTCCTCCTCTACCCTCAGTTTAAAAAAACCCAAAAAAGCCTACTTAGCTTGGCACCTAACAATTGAGTTTCAGATAAAGAGGAAGAAGCTGGGACAGAGTCCCAAGGTACAACAGGAAAGTTAAGGGATTAGTTTATGTAGTGAATTAGCACCAGATCCATAAACTGGGTCCAGATGCATACTATTCATATGACAATTATCAGGAAAGCAGTAAGTATGAAAGCTGGAATAGGATCAGGCTTTCCCGCCCAAAGGCAAGGCAAGAAAAGACAAGACAAGGCACTAGAACAAAGACACTAACTGACAAAATTCTCTATTACCCAGGATCTTCTAGTATCTCTGCCAGAGTAGGGAGTAATCCTATATATATTGTGAGTACAAAGTAAATGTACAAAACTGAAGAGGGATCAAGATGTTGGTTAATTAAGTATGTACACCCAGATGATCTGCTTTCAATTGAAGAGAAATAAGGTATAAGGTATCCTGCTTTCCCCCTTTTTCCCAAGGGAGAATTGATTTCTGTTGCTTGCACCTCTTGGCTTCAATCAACTTGGTTTTCCAGTTATAAGAGACTTCATAAGGCCTGTGTTACTTATAGGCACAAGTTCCATATCTTCCCCAAGGCCATTCAAAATTAAAAATCAACTAGGTGACATATTGGATACAGCTCTATTCTTGGAATCAGGAATACCAAAGTACTAATCTTGCCTCCAACCCCTTCTAGCTGTGGAAGCCTAAGCAAATCACTAAACTCTCTCAGCTTGTGTCCTCATCTTTAAATGCAATAATATTAGCACCTCCCTCTTAGAATTGTTGGAGCAAATTGGATAAGGTGCTTTGCAAATCTTCAAGTGCTGAATAATGTGAATTATATTTCTTTTCAACTAGAAGACTTCACATTTACTTAACTCCTCTAGTCAGTGTCCATTACTTACATCAGCATGGTGAAGATGGGATTAATCCTACCCTGCCTATTTTTAGATTAAGTGGGGGAGGTCTGTGACCCAAGTGTGCAAGAGTGGGTGATGAATCACAATTGACTGACTGCCCTCTGGGCAGTCCTAAGCAAAGCCTTCGTTGTGATTGGTACAAGTAAAATGGGAGGAAGGTACAGGTAGTGATGCAAAAGAAGCCCTTTTAAAAAGGGAGTTACACCTTCCTGTGGGGAGTACTTCTTGGTTTTTTGAAATTCTGATGTTGGAGGCTGATACAAAATCTGCTTATTGGACCTGAGACCTTGGACTTGGTGAGACTGTTCTTAAATCTCTCCCTTTGAACTACCACATGGTGAGTGAAAATAGGCTGACTCCCTGGAGGGGTCTGTGATTGGGAGGAGGCCTCATGGCTAAAACCCTTGTTAATTGACCTTTAGGCTCTCTGGCTGGGGCCTCTGGAGCCCTCCCTGAGTAAAGCCAGGGCTTGAACACATAATCTAGTTTGTTAAACTAGATCTCTTACTCTGCCATCTTCTCATTTCTCTTTCACTCTCTCCCTATATTTTATAAATAGAATACTAAAAAATCATTTGGAATTGATATATATTCATTTCCTGGCAACCACCCCTTTGAATATTCAGTCCAACCATAATAATTTATACCCTTTACAGCATGGAATATTGTAACATGATGTCTTCCATCATAAGCACAACAGTGAGAAAATGCATGTATTTTTTTGCTAAAAACTGATTTTCTGTTTCTATAGCTTTCCCAGTCATAGAGACAGGAAAGCACTGGGACTTATTCTTGACAATTTCACCTGCCTGCATATTAAGTTTTGTGGAATATTTTAAAAATTCAGTTTTTAAATTTCAGTTCTGAATTATCTCCCTCTAAGTTTCCCAAATCTCACTGATGGAAAAGGCAGGAAAAACAGAACATATATACATATGGATAGGCAAGTGAAAGAAATTCCCATATTAGCCATAGTAGAAAGAAAAAAATGCTTAATTATGAACTGAGTTGATAAGTTCTTTATCTGGAGATAGAATGTTTTATCATGAGTCCTTTGGAACTGTGGTTGCTATTAGTTTTATAGCTGTATAAAGCAATCCTTTGGTATGACACTGTTGTATAAGTAAATTAATCGAGATAGTATTTTTATAATACTAATTCAGCCTAGCCATAAGGAATTAATATATACGTACACATATATGTATACAATTATTTTCATCTATTTTTGTGTAAAGAATGTTTTGTAATTATGTTCATATAGTTAGTTCCATGTCTTGGCAGGTAAGATTTCCAAATCTCTTAAAATGTCTATTATTTTGTTTTATTTTAAAACTCTTACCTTCCATCTTAGAATCATTACTGTGTATTGGTTCCAAGGCAGATCAGTAAGGGCTAGGCAATGAGTTAAGGAACTTGCCCAGGGTGACACAGCAAGGACGTGTTTGATGTCAGATTTTAATCCAGGACCTGAGTCTTATAGGCCTCACTCTCAATCCACTGAGACACCTAACTACTCCTAATGTCCATTATTTTAAGTGGAATTTCTATCTTTTATTTTTGGATGTTGTCAATGATATACACACATGCTGATGATTTGTGTGGGTTTGTTTTATACCCTGCAACTTTATTGAAGATGTTGATTCATAGTTTTTGTGACTAGTTTAAATAAACCAGAAAAATTAAGTTTTGTTTCCTCTTTGCCTATGTCCTTTAATTTTTTGATCTTATTGTTATAGCAATAAACTTGCTATAGCAATAGCATTTCTAGTTGATTGAATAATAATGGTGATAATGGACATCCTTGCTTCATTGCTGATTTAATTGGAAAGATTTCTAACTCTTCCCCATTCCAGATTTTGGTTTTAGATACATAATATAATTTTAAGGCAAACTTTGTTTATACTGACACTTGCTAGTGTTTTAAAACAAATGAGTGTTGTATCTTGTTTTTAAGAAAAGTTCTATATCTATTGATATAATCATGATTATTATTGCTTTTATTATTAGTATGGTCAATTATGTTTGTAGTTTTCCTAATGTTGGACCATCCGTATGTTTCTGATATAAATCCAGCCTAGATCCATATAATCTTTGTGATATGTGGTAGTCTTTTTGCTAATGTTTTATTTAAAATATTTGCCTCAGCCTCACCATTGAGAAAACTGGTCTACTTTCCATTTTATTCCTTATTTTAGGTATCAACTATATTTTTGTCTTAGAAGGAATTTTGTTGGACTTCTTTGTCTATTTTAAAAAACAATTTCTGTATTATTTATTGGATTTGTTCTTTAAATGTTTGGTAGAACTTGCAAGTCCATATTGTCCTGGTTTTTTTCATTTGGGAGTTCATTTAATAGCTTCTTCAATTTTTTTCTAAGTAAGGGTTATTTAAAATTTCTATTTTCTGTTAATTTGGCAATTTGAACTTTTATAAATATTCATGCAATTCATTTAGGTTGTCAGTTCTATGGGTGTAGTTAGGCAAAATAGTTCCTGATAATTGGTTTTATTTTAAAGGTTTAGATTTTTTTCCTTAAAAAACAAAAAAAAAGCACCTAGTTTTATTAATTTTGGTTTATTATTTTTCTTTCAATTTTACTAATCTTTTTTCATTTTTAGGGTGCTGAGCTTTTTGTTTAATTTGAGAATTTTTTTTTTTTTAATAACCCTTACCTTCCGTCTTGGAGTCAATACTGTGCATTGGCTCCAAGGCAGAAGAGTGGTAAGGGTAGGCAATGGGGGTCAAGTGACTTGCCCAGGGTCACACAGCTGAGAAGTGGCTGAGGCCAGATTTGAACCTAGGACCTCCTGTCTCTAGGCCTGACTCTCATTCCACTGAGCTACCCAGCTGCCCCCTAATTTGAGAATTTTAAATTTATTGGTTTTCTAGGTCTTTTGACTTGCATGCTCAGTCAGCAAATTAGCGGTTCTACTAATTACTAGTACTACTACTACATTACTGATTAATGTAGAGAGATAAATTTCTCCCCAAGTATTAATTTGGCTGCACTTCCCAAATTCTGGTATGTTATCTTATTGATCTTTGGATTTATCAAAAACCAGGCTTGTGTGCTCTTTTGCTACAGTATATTGTCTTGATCTATTCCACTAGCCAGCCTCTCTAATTCTTACCAAATACCAAACTGTTTCAATAATTGCAACATTTTAGTATAAATTTTCGAAACCAAAGAAGTACTAGGTGCTCCGCTTTTCCACCCCAAACCATCCTTCGATTTCCTTGATGTTTTTAATTTTTTGTTCTCTAGATGAATCTCACTCCCCTGCCCCCCAGCTTTTTAAAGTAAATTTTTGTTAGTTTGGTTGGAATGGCAATGAATACATTAGGAATATTTTCATTTTTATTATACTGGCTTAGTCATCCATGAACAATTAATATTTTTCCATTAGGTAAACCTTTTTTGTAGAGTGATTTCATTGTGTTCATGGAGTTCCTATGTGTATCTTTGCAAGAAGATTCCCAAGGACTTTCTGTTGCTCTTTTAATTAGAATTGTTCTTTTTCTTCCTATCTATTTTATTATTAATATATAGAAATAAGGATGGTTTGTATAGGGGATTCAAATCTGGTCTCAGACACTTCCCAGCTGTGTGACCCTGGGCAAGTCACTTAACTCCTATTGCCTAGCTCTTACCACTCTACTGCCATGGAGCCAATATACAGTATTGACTCAAAGACGGAAGGTAAGGGTTTAAAAAAAAAAAAAAAAAAAAAAAAGATGGTTTGTATAGGGTTCCCTAAATAAATCATCATTTGTAAAAAGTGACAATTGCTTCTTATTTGCGAATATTTATTCCTTTAATTTCTTTTTCTTATTGTTATAGATATAACTATAGCATGATATCATATAATATAGTACCAGAACAATATTGAATAGTAATGCTGGTAATGGACATCCTTGTTTTATTGCTGTTTTATTGGAATGGATTCTAGCTTGTTTCCATTATAGACAATGCTTTTTACTTAAATCTATATTACTTATTATTTTAAGGAAAGCATTTATTTTGCCATAATTTATTTTTGTTTTTAAAAAAGGAATGGAGGTCAATTTTTTTTTTTGGATGGTGAATTAAAGTTTTCCTATTACTGAATCAGCTCTGCATTCTTAGGAGAACAACTCCAGGCTGTTCATATGCTGTATGATCTTGATATATTGCCATATTTGCTAATATTTTAAATTTTTATTATTCATTAAAGAAATTAAGTTTTCTTTCTCTGTTTTGGCTCCCTATTTTAGGTATCAAGATCATATTTGCATCTTAGAAGGAATGTTTGAACTCCTTTACCTATTTGTCCAAACAGTTTCTGTAGTATTAGAATTTAAAAAAAATGTTTGGCAAAACAAATGAAACAAAGGCACTTAGGAAAATGCCTTGTCATGTACAGATAATATTATACAAATGCTTATTCTTCTAGCCCACTGTTCCCCCACCTCTAAGTTTTATTTGTACATACATTTGATCCTGGGGTTTTTCCCCCTCCTGGCTGGAGTTCATTTATTGCATCTTTATTTTCGTTTTCTAAAGTGTTATTCAAATATTCTATTTACTGCTCTTGTGTAATCTGGGCAGTTTAAATTTTTGCAAATAAGCATGTCAGACTATCAATTTTATTGGCATATTGTTGAACAAAATAGCTCCCAATAATTTCTTCTGGTTGTGAATTCACCTTTTCCCCTTTTGGATACTAGTAATTTGCTTTACCTATTAATTCAGTTTAAAAAAAACAAACCCTTTCAGTTTTGTTAATCTCACATTTAATTTTCAGGATTTCTATTTTGGTATTTCTTAGAGTTTAAAAATTGTTGATTTTCTAGCTTTCTGTTATTGTTATTATTGCTACAAACCCAATTTTTCTACTTTTTCTATTACTGATGAAAGTGTTCAGATTTCAATTTTCCCTGAATTTCCTGAAAATTTTGGTATGTTGTCACATTGTCATCTTTAAGAAAATAGTTGATTACTTGATCCACTCATTCTTTAGGATTAAGTTATTGAGTCTCCATTTCTCTAATGGCCCTTTATTGTAATGTAATTTTTATTGCATTATGGTTGATAAAAGATGCATTTAATATTTTTGCTTTTCTGTGCTTTTGAGGTTTTTATGTCCTAATACATGCTTAATTTTTTGAAGCTGCTATGCATAGCTGAGAAAGTTATATATCCCAGTCCTCCTAGTCAATGTTCTCCATGTCTATTATTACAAACTTTTCTAAAATTCTATTCAAGACTAACTTTTTCTTTTTTATATTTATGTTTTTTAGATCCGAGATGGATGAATTAAATTCCCAATTTGTAGTCTTGCTGTCTATTTCTCTTTCCTATAAGTTATTTAACTTCTTTTAAGAATTTAGATGTAGGGGCAATTTGGGTAGAGATTCTGATAGAGGCACTAGACGTAGAGTTGGGGAGGACCTGGGTTCAAATTTGGCTTCAGATACTATTTCCTAGCTGTATGAACCTAGGTAAGTCATAACCCCAATTGCCCAGTCCTTACTGTTCTTCCGCCTTAGAACTGATCCTAAGACAGAAGGTAGAGTTTAAAAACAAAATGTAGATGCAATGCTAATAGGGTACATATTTGTTGATATTGATATCAATTATAGTTTGTTTGTATGTATTCTGATTTCTTCACTAACTAGCTGTTCCTGTCTCTCTTCCTCTCCTTCAGCCTTCTATTTCCTGAGACACAATAATATTGAAATTAGGCCAATTAATAACTCCATGATGACCTATAAGCGTTCAAGTGAAAAGTCAATTGATATAGCAAATTCATTGTTGTCCTATTTTAAGACAACTGCCCCTCCACCCCATGCTTCAGTCCTGCTCAGTCTGGTGCCATCAATATTGAGGCAAGACTCTCCAGCACGAAAAAGATTACAAATTGTTGAAGGTTGACATGAAAATTTTAATTTATGTACATTTTTTTAGATACAATACTGTTGCACACTTAAAGAGACTACAGTATAGTGTAAATATAACTTATAAGCACTAGGAAAGTAAGATATTTTTGACTTGTCAACACTTGTGTGATCTTGGCTGTGCTTCCTTGGTACTTGAATTCTTTCTTTGTGGTTGCTTGAAATATTTTTTCTTTGACCCAGGAGCTCTAGATTTTGGCTGTGATATGTTTTCAATTTCTACTTTACTTTGAGTTCTAAGAGAGCTTAGCAGTTTTCTTTTAGAATTTCTTAGAACTGGATGTTTCTTTGTCTTTAAGATTTTTTTTCCCATCCCCTCAACAACTTTGCTTGTAGAATTTCAATCCACAGACTGAAGTAATTATCCTTTCTGTAAAAATTTAAAATCTGGATCTAAATCCAGATTTTAAATTAAATTTAAAATCTAGGATGCATGTCAGACTACACTTTCCCTTGGTGATCATAAATGCCAAGATGTTTCCAAATTTCCCATCATTTCTACATTATCAGATATCTTTTCCTTGCTAAGAATTGGATTCCAGTAATTGCTTTAATTTCATCTTCATTGGTGGTATTAAAAAATTCGTTTTTAATTTAAGACTTTTAATTTTTTATAATGGTAATTTTTTCCTTTGTTCTTTTTGAAACTAAAATTAACTAATAGTTTGCCTGATTCTCAATACACTGAGCTACCCAGCTGCCCCCCCGCAGGCTTTGTTTTTGATGTTTAATTGGGGGTTTTAAATTTGTTCTTTTTAGTTTTCTTTTGCAGTTGCATGTCCCATTCATTTGTCTGCCTTTTAGAATCAGATTATTTAGTTTCAGTTGATTTCTGCTTCCAAGGCCCTTTAATGAAAGTAATTTTACTGCATTATGGTTTAATAAAAGTTAATGTCAGGTTCTGTTTCTGGTGTGTGGGGGTGGATCACTTTACCAAGCTTCAGGTTTTTGTACTGCTATTTTCAGAGTTAGTTTTGAGGGAGGCAGGGTGGTGTCTGTTTTTTGGTGTTTCTGAACTGGTCACTGCTCTTCTGGCTTGTATTCTATTCTTTATCTAGAAAGGGCCCCTGCTTTCCTGTGTCTATAAGCCCCAATACACTTCTCCACCCTGGAACCATACTCTGATATGCATATAATTAATGCAAAAGACTCCTGTTACCCTTAATTGCTTTGTGACCTCGATACAACCTCTGAGCTTGCAGGCTCCCAAAACCGCTGCTTTCACTGCACATGTTCCAAGTTAGCCCCCACCTCAGTGGCACAAACATCTCTTCTACTGACCTCCTAAGTTGTCTTGTCTGGAAAAATGTCTAGGCTCTGGGACTCCAGAAATTGATTTGACCTGTTATTTTAAAATTGTTTAAAGGGGAATGCTGCATATCTAGTCCCAACTTGGTATTATTAATAAACTGATAAACGGAATGTTTTTTATAGTCTTGCCTCATTAAAAGTAAAATGAAAATCCAAAAACATTTTAAAATGTTAGAAGTAACCTAGGATAACCCTTTTCCTCCCATTTTATTTTATAGGTCATTTAAACTGAGGTCATGGAAGATGAAATGACTTGTTCAAAGTAACAGAGAGAATGAGAGCAGACTAGAGGCAAGTTCTGATACTTGCACAATACTGCTTCTAAAAGGAAAAGTAATGGAAAGATTGCATTGATTTTAGTTATACCAGAAGTTTTGTATGTCATAGTCACTTATTAAGACTGTAAGCTCCATGAAGGGAGGGTCCATGTTTTATTTAAACTTTTTATCCTTCCTAGCACCTAGTGTGACGTTTTCAGCCTACTTTTAGTTTATATGCTGAAAATAATATAGATTCTTTCATAGCAGACTCTTCTCCTCAGGGCAACCACTAAATGTCCTTTCATCTTCACAAATAATAATAAATATTACTATTTATGTTCAAAACAACAAATATGTTCAAAATAATAAAGTAGTATCCCTGAAGGGAAGGAGACATTGCCAGGACAACTAAACTCACATCTTTCTTTGCTAGAGCTCTAATTGTCTGAAACTTTAGTATTTATGTTTTTTGTAGAGTCCTAGGCCAAGTAATCATCCCACTTTGCCATGATTACAGAGAGTTTTGCTGTTGGTTTTAATTTTTCTGTATGTTAAATGTATGACAAAAAGTGTGTGTGTGTGTGGGGGGGGGGGGCTAAGGAGGAAGATGGCAGACCACCTGCTTCAGAACACCACTATCTACTTTCACTGGCAACCAAAGGAAAAAGGTAAGCTGTTTCCCACTTATATCACCAGTGATATTATTATGGTCTACTTTATTGTTATTGATATAAACATGAGCACAGATAGGAGTCCATCTTATGATGAAAGTAATAAATAACATTAATTTCAGGCTTAGAAAAATGAGTGGGGTACAGCAAGTTTTATAAAGTAGCAGTGCAACCTTTTAAGACAAAGCAACAAACAGATAAAATGTCTAACCTCAAATTATTTCAAGGGTTCCTTTTAATATCCTTAAGCTTGATACTAACCCACATTCATAACTAAAGCATAGTAATTCCTTTTCCTCCTCCAACCTCTCTATTACTGTTGGCTCACTGAGTAAGCATCTTCCTTCAAATAAAACCATTAGGATTATCACATATAATTTACTAGGCAATATTACATATAGCAATCCATGAAAAGTTAAGTTGAAGAGGATTCTGAGCTGAATCAGTAAAAGGAATAATTACTTACTCTGATAAATAAAGTACTATACATGTAACCACATTAATGATCAAAAGGTTTTTTCTTAACTATTTTTCCATCTAACTTGCACAATCTTTTGTCACCATATAAGGTCATGAATTGACCAAGGACAAGGAAATATCAGTAAGATAACGACTGTTAAGCCCCAAATCCATATTAGCTTTGACAGCCAAAAAAACCAAAAACAAACCAACAAAAAATGATAAAAGAATCCTAGATACAAACAAACATACCTGGAAAAAAGATTTAGAAGCAATTAATAGGGCTAAGTATTTGGGTAACAATGAAAAAATTATTTGTAAATATCTTATCCTTGAATCCTGCAACATTGAATAACTTCATCTGTTTATTTAAAAAAAATTCAGATAATTGCTTTGACAAACATTAGTCTTTGCCCTGTAACTTTTTCTATAATTCTGACAAGGCAGCCAAGTATAGCTGAACAATTACTACCATACCTTAGTTATACACTGTGGATCTGAACCACTTTAGGAATACAAAGTTCACTTTTGAAAACATGGGTGTAGTGGGGCAGCAAGGTGGTTCAGTGGATAAAGAGCCAGGCTTAGACACAGGAGGTCCTGGGTTCAAATGTGGCCTCTGATACTGCCTTGCTGTGTACCCTAGGAAAGTCATTTAACCCCAATTACCACTCTTCTGGCTTGGAACTGTTACATAGTTTCAATTCTTAGACTGAAGGTAAGGGTTGAAAGAAAAAAAATTAAAGACAATTTCAGTGCATATATGTAGAAAACTTTTTAAGCATAAGTTGACTAATATAAATTGTACATCATCATGGTCAAATTAGTAATTAGCTCTGGCTGATTGAAATCATGTCACAAGGATTCAATCTCGCATAAAAGAACTGAACTTGCACAGTAGAAACTTGAGAGTTGTGAGTTAAGGCTAAAAGCTTCCTAGTAATTTTTTTTTTCACTGCCCAAACTGTAATATTCAGAAATGAGTACAAAACCTTTGTGTTCTTCTCCCCTCTTCCACCTAAATAGGATTTACTATCTTTAGCCTCTGTGCTCACCAAAACTACAACAACTCATGCTGAGACTGAAATGGCAAAATGTGTCACCTGCTATCCCTGATTCCTTAGGCTTTAGCAATAAGAGAAACAGGTAACTCAAATATCTTACTTTGGGTTCAATTTGTTAGCGTATTCTTAAAGAGTCTTCATTCAAGCAAAGCTGTCAGGATAAATGCAGAGATGTATAAATCCAGCTCATGGGTCTCTGTTAGGAAGATGTGGATATGGATGAGAAGATGGCATAGCTACAAATCGCAGTATGCTTTAGAAATATATTTTCAGTGCCATGTAGGTTTCAAGTGATTAAAATCTTTCTAAGATGATATTAGCCAATTATGACCCTAAGCAGACTGATTCCTCTTTCAAATTTACCTACCTAGAGATTCCAAATTCTGGTGTTTCACAGGATGGCTCCATCTGCCTTCATTTTTGATATGAGTAAATAGGTATTTGGTTCCACCAGTGCTTAAGTGCAATGCTACAGATACTGTCCTTTTTTCCGGAATGATATATTGATGTGGTTGGGCTCCACATATGGACTCAGCTGTGGTAAGTCCACATTAAGAAGATTATTCTTCAAACTGTAAACCTTAAGGGTGAAAAAAGATAAAATAAATAAAAAATGGACCACTATACCAGTGTTATTCCACAAAGTGCTTTGAAGAGGCAGAATACTACACTAAAGTGTACAAACAAATCTAAGCCTTTCCTAGCTTTTGGTTAACATATATTTCTGCTTGTTACACAAAAAAGCCTCATTCATATGCTGAATTTCATTTTTATTATTATTGTTTTTATAAATTCAGCTACTATGCAGTACTTTTTCATAATTTTTAATATGTATGTCTGTAGTAACATTGTGACAGCCCCATACTCTGGATTGACATGATACTTAAGTACAGATTTATCATATTTGGTCTTCAGGTAAATAATGAGTTTCCAAAACTGCCTAAATATACCATTCTGAGCTGTTTTAGTCCATCAGGAAAATACAGGGTTTCCCCCACTCTTTTTAAAAAAAAGTAATTAAATATTGAAGTAACTACATTTAAATAGATAATGTTATGATGATTACAGAAACAACTCAACAAATTCAAAATTAAGGCCAGAGTCTCATCTTCTGCTCCCATAGTAACCAACTCTAAGGCACCAACTGCCAAGAGATTCATGAACTTTTTCCTTTTGGAAGGCATGTGGGCTGAGGTATGATAATTCAACCTTCTTTCTCATTCTCCCATCTTCCCTTTCTTTCCCCAAATAATCAAATCTTTTAGGGAAGAAAAATCAGCCTTAGTTTTGAATTCAAAATGGAAAGATATATTGGAATCTCCTGCTGCAAATTAGAGAATTAGCAAGATATTTTAAATGCTCAACTATAGAACACATTTTAAAAATATATATAAAAAGGAATCCCTTTATTATAAGGTAGCGTCTGCTCAAAAACCACAGCAGCTACTTTTAATGGAGATACCAATAGGAGGACATAGGACATTTGGTAATTAAGGACGATTAAAATATTAACAGTTTTATTGACATACTGGTCAGATTAATTCCTCCTAATGCTGAATATTTAAGCTTAAAAATATTGAATATACCTCTAACAAGATCTTTTCTTTAAAAGGACTTGTGAGAAAAGATTGTATCTTTTTTTTCCCTAAATGAAGCAGAATAGTTCTGTCATTTTAAACATACACAGATACTAAGTGAGACTTATTTTACTTAGACTGGAAAAATATGCCAGGAACAATCAAAGTCAACACAAAGTCAACAAACAGCCAAAGGTCGCAAAAAAAAAAAAAATGGTTAAGTGCAGCTCTGGTCAAAATCATAATAGTTCTTTACACAGTTAATGGCTCACTTACACTGGAATTTCTAATCTGTTACATGCAAACCCAAAGAAGCATTTGATCATTACACATTTTGATAAAATTGGATTAAATTTATCAGGCAACTGCTAAAATATAAAAAAATTTGCAGATGTAATAAAGTAGCTTCATCTGAACATTAACAGGACAGATATAAGGAAATCATTCCATCAATTTAAAAAAAAAACACATTTTTTTGTGTTGCATGTGTTTTATAACCAAACTAAATTTTACATGAAAAGTATTGTGATTCCAAAGTTTCCATAGTTTAAAATGGAGTGATTTGAAATGTCAAAAGACCCCATTATTTTTCAAAGAAATGAAAGTACACTTCAAAAATTCCACATGTGAACAACAAAATACTGCATATCTACCAACAAACTGCACTGGCTAGGTAATTATGAAAGGCTAGCTGCCAAGATGGAGGAAATGGCTCCTTGCCTCTGTTCCCTTTAAGGAATATACAATCATTTAAAACAGTTTACACTAAGCGCTTATCATGCTGTCATTACACTGAGATACTCAGTCCTTAAAATAATCAAGTGTTTTCATCTTTTATTATTTAAATTTAAAAGCTGCAGCTCTCCCCAACTCTGCAGCACCAGAGATTGTTCAGTAGGGAGGGGCTGTCACAGCCTTTAGAACAAGATATCTGTCTTTAGTTTGATTTTTGTTTTTAAATCACTGAGTTTTAAGGCCACCTGTGTTTTCATTTTTGTTTTTCAGTGCTGAATATTGAAGTCTGATCACAGGGCCCCGTATACCCACTGAGTGAGAATGTGTTCCAACATTTTAGGTATTAAGTTAAATGTCTCCTTTTGGCACCACAGAGTTGATTAAAAAACTTTTTTAAATATGAAAAGAAATCAAAGATTTTAGTTTTGGATGCTTTTTTCCCTCACTCCTGAAGATGGTGTATCCACATTCACAGCGATGACTATGCTTTCACCATCTTCTGTTTTGATACGTTTCAGTTCTGGCTGCTCTGACTGGTCACCATTCTGACGTTTGGTTGGCAGTGAGGCTGATGCTGATGCATGGGTTGCCAACATGTGTAAAGGACTTGCAGCAGCTGCAGAGAGATTAATGAGTCAGAATAATCACACATCCCTAAATAATCAATTCTTTTTATCATTTGCCTAGCTAGGGAAACCATTACTTATAACATCATTACCTTATAAACTACCTCAAATGAAAGGAAGATATCTATCAAATGAAAGGCCAGAAATGATTATGTAGGCCATATAAAACACTATCCCAGGGCAGCAAGGTGGCAGCAAGCTCCTGAGAGCCCAGACTAGAGTCAGGAGGTCCTCGATTCAAATGTAGCCTCAGATACTTCCTAGCTGTGTGACCTCTGGGCAAGTCATTTAACCCTAGCCCTTACTTCTCTTCTGCCTTAGAACCAATATGTAACATTGGTTCTAAGGCAGAAGGTAAGGGTTTAAATATTATAAATATAGTAAGTACTATATTTGTACATATTTAATATATTTATGTATGTAAGTAATAATATAAATAAGCATAAAGTGTCCCCTGCTTCTTTCTGAAGAACCGCCATATGTTCTAGTGCCCATATGGAATAAAGCACTCATCAGAATTTAAGATACAAGGACAAGAAAGATTTAGAAATGAATACAGGGTATATATGAGTTGATTTTCAAAAAATTAACTGGCTTTTTCCTCAGCTATAAAACACAAACTACTTCAAATTATATGCCATTTTGGCATATCAACAAGGCTAATGAGCAAATGTTTAGGCAGGGATGTGAGATGGAAGGTAAGGGTCTTCCTCCAGCAAATAAACATGCTACAGGTGTACTCTGCAGCAAGGATGTTTCCTTAAAAGATTAACACAATGAACAATGAAATGTAGCAGAAGCCATGTAAACAAGGCTATGAAGGTTATCTCTGATGTTAACCCTTAATAAGTGCCCACTGAATAAGATGATGATTTTTATGTGGCAGGATACATTTCAGGCACAAACTAAAGTCCCTCAACAGGGGGTAAAAGTATAGATCTGCAGATACAGTTTGTAGGTATTAGGGAGAGGAATCATAGAATCTAGAGCTAAGAAAGAATCTGAAAAGCCATTGGATCCAACTTCCATTTTGCAGAAGAGGCCAGTCTCAGAGACATAACTTAAACTCAGATCTTTCATAAGGCCAGTGCTCCATCCACTATGGCAGACTGCCTATCTTGTAGGAGCTAGTTAAGAAAATGGAAAGTCAGAAAGTAAATGTAGACCTCTGAATCATTAAATTATTTCCTCTTAATTCTAGTTATTGCTGTAAGAAACTATTACCCAGAAAACTACTTATATTAACATGGGTTTATCAAAACACTTGTGTCTAATTTATCATGCGAGTTTATTAATTAACTTTGGTCTACTTAGACCAAAGTTCAGGCCTGGAGGATAGAATGAAGCTCTGTGACTTTGTAACTTGATTCTTCTGTCATTTAAAATGCAGACCCTGCTACTCGCCACCCCATCTTATAATCCTTTAATTTATTATATGCAGAAAACTGGCCTTTTAAAAGATACCACCTATGGATAAAAAGTTCACATTTTTCAGAGCTTGTATTTCATCTCAACTTTTACTATTCAAACTTTTTACTATTCAAAATTTTATTATCAAAAGTTCAGAGTCAAAAGGGACCGAGGTTATCTAATCTAACCTTTACCTGAAGCATGAAAGTAATGGTCTTTTCTCAGACTTTTTGACCACTGTTGAGCATGTTTTTTTCTCTGGGATTTCCTCACAATGCTCCTGAAACCTACACCAGACCTAGGCTCCTTTGCTAGAACACCTTTTCCCCCCCCTCAACATTCTTTCTTGTCTCATGCATTTAATTATAATGTATATGCAGATCACTCTTATACCTATCAACCCCTAGTGTCTCCTGAAATCTAGTAACCATCAGATGACTGAACATTCTGACCTGGATATCTCATAGGTACCTCAGATGCAATATGTTCAAAACTTGTTTTTCCACCCAAACCCAACCCTCTTTCAGACATCCCTCTTTTTAATGAGGTCACCACAATCTTTCTTATTATCCAGGCTTAGTGTCATCATTAATTCCTTATCCCACACACCTAATCATTTGCCAAATTCTGTCCCTTCTGTCCTACAGCATCTCTCCCTTATCCCTTCCTTTCCACTCACACATACCCTTCTAGTTTAGGGATTATCACTTCTTGCCTATATTGTTTTTACTCCTTTCCTATTGCAACAGCTGCCTAATTGATCTTCCTGTCTTAAGTCTCTCATTCAGTCTTCCTAAAGTTATCTGATTATGTCATACCCTACTCAGTAATACCTAGTGGTCTTTATTATCTCCATGATCAAATGTAAACCATTCATATTTGACAATGAAATCTCTGAAAAAGACTGCCCCCTTTCTATTCTGAATACATATTAGTTCTCACTATACATTATAGGCAAACTTGGCTTTGCCATTATTCACACACATCATGTTATCTCTCCTGTCTCATGCCTTTGGGTAAGTTATGGAATGCCTGGAATACACTCATCTCCGCCTCTTAGAATTCTGACTAGAATCTTAGAACTTAAGACTCAACTCAAGCACCACCTTATTTCCTGGTACCCTCAAGTGCTAGTACAGTGATGGCAAACCTTTTAGACAGAGTGTGGGCCCTGCCCCCCTGGCCCCTCTTACCCCACACAGGGAAGGAGAAAGTGCTCCCATTGGACTGCTAGGCAGAGTGGTGAGGGATGTGAATAAATGTTGGGCACAATGGAGGGGGGAAAGGGAGCAGGCTCCACCCAAGTCCCTCAGGGACACAGTGCTCTGCTGTGCCATCTCTGGCACCCGTGCCATAGGTTCACCATCACTGTGCTAATACTAGTCTTCTGTCCCAGTAATATATACCTGTTTTGTATATACTTTATATAAATACTGTTTCCCCTTATTAGAATGTAATCTTGAGGGCAGAGATTGTTTCACTATTGTTTTTTATCCCTAGAACCTAGCACAATGTCCACTGTATAGTAAATGCTTAATAAATACGTTCTGAGACACATAGATAATGATCCTACATAGCAGACTGAAAGTCATAAGATAACCAGAAGGGAATGGTAGTGTGAAAAGCCAGATAAGAGAGCACCCAGGAAGAGGAAAGTAGTCAATTATATTAATTGTAACAGAGAGATCAAAAAGGATGAGAACTAAAAAAAAGCTGCTGAGTTAAGCAACTAGATTGTTAATGATTTTGGAGAGCAGTTTCAGTCAAATGATGGGCTCAAGAATCAGATTACAAGACTCTGAAAAGTGAGTTTTCTTGTAAAAGGCTATAAAAAAGGAGGATGATAACCTCCATTCTTTGGTCCTAAGGCTTTTCCAAACATGAATAAAACTATATATCTACTATGCCAACACTGTTAGGTGCTATGTTATTCAAGTTATGTTAAATAGGTCATGTCAAACAAAACATTTAAGTGCCTACTATATATAGGGCATTGTATGAAGGACTCAGGATATGAAGATGAAAAATGAGAATATCCTTGTTCTTAAGAAGTGTTTACTTCTATGACACATGTTAAAACCAGTGGAAATACGCATCAGCCATGGGGGAGGGGGGGAGACTCGGGTGGTGAAGGGGAAAGTAAGAGCATGAATTATGTAACCATGTTAACTTTTCTAAAAAATAAATATTAATTTTTAAATTAAAATTGTTCATTTCTAGATGGAAAAGGAAATAGGCGAAACAGGGAAATATTTAACAAATAAAAATACAATAAAATGTGGATAATGTTATCTATGTGGTTTTAAAAAATCGACCTGTTTCTATTTGAGTTTTGATACCACTGAATGAACCAATGTTTAGAATAATACTTAAACTGATTACTAACATGACAGGGTTTATTATATGCAATAATAATGTTTCCTTGATAACTCATAGTCTTAGCCCTTTTTCTTCCCAAAGATCTCCCACAGAGGGGTGGAGCCAAGATGGTAGCTTAGTAGCAGTGAAAGCCTAAAACCGCTCTGAATATCCTTCCAAACTGATCTTTAAAAAGCACTTCAAAAGGATAGGAGCCAAAGCAGGGGGTTGTCTCATGAAATATAATGTGAAAGGTAGATAGATTTTCACGATAAAAGGGGGAACTAGATGCAAAACTGCACACAGAAAAGTGCAGGCTGCCCATCCTGCCCACCTACTGCGCCAGACTCAGAAGTAGGGTATAGGCAACTTTAGGATCCCAGGTCAAGGGCTACACCAACAAAAGAGCACCAAAGACCCACTCCTTGAAGTCCCAGACCCTGGCAATGAGGTTCAAAACTTTGGGAGCCATAAGTTAAGACAGAAATAGCCAGCAACTTGCAGATTTTCCAGTCCCCTGGTGGGAAAATGAGCAAAGAGCACCAACGATCTCCCCCAGCTGGAGCCCTGGATTGGGGGAAGAGTCTATTCTAAAGTGCCTAAATAAAAAATAGTAGATATGAAGCAATACAATTAGAAGACAGGTATACAACACATACCATACTATCATGATAAAGGAGGGAAGTAATCATCTAACCTTTATCATGATAGTGGTATGTGTAGTCATTTGTTGATTCCATTGATGAAATGTAATAAAACCAGATCCCAGATCAAGTGGGAGATAGGGGGAAGAAGTGTAAAAGAGAGATGATATAATGTCTGAAAAGGAATATAATCATGAAGAGCTAGGAAAACCCAGGAGTTAAACTGTATATTGAACATATTAAACCAGATATTGAATCCTTCAACCCCTACACTCTGGCCTTGCATTATTGTATTGTATAGCTGATAAGCCTGAACCTTGGAGCTTCTTCTACCCCTTGAATTTTTTGACTGTGATTAGGCTACCTAATTAAAATCTTCTATATGACTGACCTAGCAGGCACAGACCTACCTCCATAAGACAATAAGGCTTTAGAACTTCAATAAAAATGTATGCCAAATAATACAGCAATCAATTATCTACTTATTGGATGGACTAGTCTCTGTTTCATATAATAGCCCTACTTCTCCAACAAGATTATAAATTATTTTCAAGGCTTCATCATAGCTCCTGTGTTTGAAATGCAGTAGATGCAAAATAAATACTTGAATGAACTTCTGACCCATAAGTGGAACACCAACAGAATATGCCTTGTGTCCATTTAACATCAATTAACATCAGAAAATATTAAGATTCAAGTTTGCATTTGATTTCTGCTTTTGCAGAGTTTAAAATTTATAGTTGTATAAGAAGTAAAACCAAAAATACCACTTTCTCTACCATCTATTTTTATAGACTTCTCAATACCATAAAATGATTAAGGGTCTAGCATTTATTAAATAAATCTGAATGCTCCATGAAGGTTAGTGACATCATAAGCTTACTCTGGAGTGACATGGTGATGGCTGAATCAGAGTGGCTCTGGGCTGGGATGCCAACAAGAAAGAAGAGAAGCTTTAGTGGTCCCAAAACAAGTTGACAAAAGCCTGTTTAGACTATAGAGCTAGCTCTAGGACCAAGAACTTGTTGGTATAATGGTGCGATGAAAAACACTGGAAGGATTTAGCTACAAATACATGTAAAGCAAAGGCCACAGGAGACTCAAAGATGACTCCTGTTTAATGTTGAGGAGGCAGATAATATGTATAATAATAATGTATGCGTTGAAAGTGACTAGGTGACAAGATAACAGCCTTTACTAATGTAATAGTGAACTAACTAAAGTAAGTAAACTGTTGGAAATGCCCAATAGAAATAGAAAAAAACCAGGTCATGGTTAAGGGCAGATTGTCTGAAATAGTAACTTGGGGGGAAGGAAAGAGTATAAATAAGACAAGGCTACAAAGTTATGGTTGTCCCTAATTGTGCGGAGCCTAAATACAAAATAAAATAAGAATTTGATTTTAGAAGGAAAAGAAAAATTAGGGGAGAGCATAAAAAAGCCTGGTTTGGCAAGTGGTGTGAAGGATATGGAGAGGGAGAGTATCTCTAGGTAATTATTAAAATAGTCTTGCAGGCCTATATGAGGGTAGCATTGAAGAGAGAAAATAGATATGATTAGTAATTGAGAAGGCTTCTAGGATCTAGTGACTAAGTGGACTAAGGTGGAGAGGGAAGTCTCCAAGATTTTAAATACGGGCACTAGGTAAATATGTTGGTATCAATGTGAGAAACAATAGAGTTAGAGGGGGAAGAGATAATGACCTAAGGACATATAAAAAATATCAGGGGCAATTAGGTGGCTCAATGGATTGAGAGCCAGGTCTAGATATAGGAGGTCCTGGGTTCAAATATAACCTCAGATAGATGTGACCCTGGGCAAATCACCTAACCCCACTGCCTAGCAGCCATCACTACTCTTCTGACTTGGAACCAATACACAGTATTGATTCTAAGATGGAAGGTAAGGGTTTTAGGGGAAAAAAAAAAGTATCAGAAATTTGTTCTTTGTACTACATGCCTCTTATTAAGAAAGGAGTTCAAAAGGGAGTTTTTTTTCAGCAGGATCTCTATACCAATGCAACTACAAGTTTGAACCCCTGCTCTCAAAAAAAGATAATAATATTCATGTATTTCTGTAACTTTTCACCTTACCTCATTTTTACTAAATGAAAGTGGAATGTAGTTAGGTCTATGTGAGCCTATTAGTTAAGGTATAGTCTCTTTATAGAATTAACAAAGTAGAAAGAATCCCAGTTCCTGCTTATGTCACTATAAGATCTTGGGCAAGTCAACTTAATCTCTTTGTTCCTTAGTTTCCTCATCTATAAACTGAGGGTACTGGACTAGATTGCTCTCTATAATCTAGATATAAATCTACAATCCTTTATGAAATGGACTATATGAAAAGGTATCTAAAGGCAAGGGAAAACTGAGTTAACACTCTTTCCTTGGGTTCTTTGGGCCTGGAGAGGAAATGAGAACAGATATAGTTAAAAGTGCTTAGTCACTCAAACATATTTGTTGGGTGTATGAATAGTGGTCAGATCCTTAAGAGGAGGAGCAATAGACTAGGAAGTGATATAAGGAGGACTAAAGATTCTTCAGGATTCCATTTCTTTTGTAGTTCTAGGCTTCATGTATTTGCATTTGGTTTCTCCTTTCTCCTTAGCATTTTGATCTAACCCTAACTCAAATTTCATTTCCTAATCCTTCTTGGGTAAATTTGTGTTACAGTTAAATGTTATTTCCCTACCTATTGTTAACTTTGACCCATGGGGTGGGTACTCCAAAAATGGGTACTGCCTTTTTTCATAATCTTATCAATGTTGCTTTGCAGAGAATCGACTGAAGTAAAGAAGGCTGGCTAGAGATCAAGAAGTAGGCCCAAATTGCCTTGATTGGGCCAAAGAATCAAGAGATGTTATTATTCTAGTATACAGTGGCTAAGGAGGTTGGCTACTAAGGTGGTATAGAGCAGGTCAGGAAGGCTGACTAAGAGTTGGATAACTAATATATTTATTATGTCAAATCATCAGGTTCATATTTGTGATTCTAGTGTTATTCAGATCCATTCTAATAAGCTTATCTCCTTCTTTTTGTACCATCCCCTCTAAAGCCAAATACAGCGTTATTTATATAATAGATCTCAAAAGATACTAAATATATTTATTTACCCTGTAAACCATGTATTTTGCATTTTGTCTAGAAAATTTCATATCCAGGTTATCTAGAATAGACAAGATTTGTAGGAAATACTTTACACAAGACTAATACTGCCATCTTTTGGGTAAATTACAATCCTATCATTAATACTGTTTTATAGATTAAGCCAGATCAGGAAGAGAAAGTACAGAAATGTTTAAGAAATTATATATTGTCTTGAAAACTATGGTTTGGTCCTGGAATACAACCATGTTTACAAAAATGGGTGTATATATTTGGTAATCACAAAGTGTTAGAACTTTTCATATGATATATAAGTCTGTAAGAAATTAAGGGCAAATGACAACGATCCCCTTCCATGGTATGAAAAATGTGAATATTTTCTAAGAAGAACAATTTAAGTATAAGAATTGAGACCTACAATTCATGATTTCTGGGAAGCAATTCTCCTCAGTACTTTTCTCTTTATATAATATCTACCCACCCCTCCTTCCCCCATATTTATAGCTGAAGTAAACATTTCTTAGTGATTTCTTACCAGTGCTGACCTGTCCCTGGATTGCAGTGGTGACTGGTACTACATGTGTCCCATTTTGTGTTACAGTTTTTATTGGTAGCTGGTGTTGACCTAGAGGTGCCTGCTGCACTATGGTAACTGTCTGTAAAGGGGAGGTCTGTGATGTTTGAATGATCCGACTAGCAGCTCCAATTGTAGTGTGGCTAATAGCAGGAATAGGTTCTACTTTAACTGAAAGAAAACAATAAATGTTAATTGAAAACTCAAAAAACACCCACAACTTTCAAATAAGTACATACATTAGATGATATAGAATTATTTTAAAACTAGGTTATACTTAAGAGAAAATACAAGTTATAAGAGGTTAGTTTTAGCAACACTCCCCATTGTTTTCATTCCCCTAAACTTGAAAGGCTTTCTAAATATTACTTCTTTGGTTACTCACCTTTTACTTCTCTGTGGTCTCCATTTTCTTGTGGTTCTACCTTGGACTGGGTAACCACTG
Organism: Gracilinanus agilis; assembly: GCF_016433145.1. Classification (NCBI taxonomy): domain Eukaryota; kingdom Metazoa; phylum Chordata; class Mammalia; order Didelphimorphia; family Didelphidae; genus Gracilinanus; species Gracilinanus agilis. Next base: position 244,503,615 of record NC_058133.1, read on the forward strand.
CAGCTTGTGTGACCACTGCTTGTCCAGCTACAGTGTAAGTGTTTGCTGGAGCTAATCCAGTCACATTTGTAACTGATACAGCTGGTATCTGATGAACAACATGAACCGTCTGTACTACAGGTTGCTGAGATGCTGAGGTGGTCACAGGTGTTGCAACAGTGTAGGTAACTGGTTTAATAGTCTGTGGTAGCTGCCGTTGTACAGTAATTAAAACTGGCTGGCTAGACAAAGGTGAACCTGATGAGATCAAATACATTGATCATATATTTGTAATTCTATTTTTATCAAGCATATTTCTCATCTAAAACATATGCTTTGAATTAAATAATTTTAAATTTTTTAAAAAGAGAAAAAGCACTGATTCCTATTAATTTGCAATAATTAAAATTAATGTTACAAATCTATTAGTTAATTGCTGTAAGGACTAAAATGTTGATTTTGCTCTCCATTTGCACTGTCTACAATCCTAGTTTTCTTTTTTCCATGAAAATAGAATGAGATACCTGCAAATAGAGGATGGAATTGAGAGTCACACTCAATTCATGTGAATAATCTTTTGCAACTGCAAGCAAAGCAGAATTAACAGGGAAAATCCAGGAAGATGGTTATAGAAAGTCTGTGCCAATCTTGTCTGTTTTAATTTTTACCATTAACACAGAAAATAGCACACTGACTTAAACCATCAAAGGAAGGAGGTAGAAACTCTCCTGGTTAAATGTCAGTAGATAAATCATTCTTAGCAGTTGCAACATAACATTAAAAAAAAAGAATTATAAATCAATTTCAGTATTATAATATTTAATTTTCAATAGACTAACTTAATTAGAAATATTGATTTATCAAGAAGTGCATGTTTCAAATGCTAACAGGAAACTAATTTAGAATTCTATGAAGAAATGAGGTTGAATAAATAAAAGATGGTAATTCAGATATATAATTAGCCACAGTTTTTCTAACCTTCTGGCCACTTTGATGCTCAACAATACCTTCTCCAAAAGATAATCCTTCTTCATAGTCATCAATAACACTATTGATTTCCAAGACCTTTGAATTAATAAATCACAATGAATAGCTTGGATACTTTTTGGAACTTTAGAGAACTATAAGTGATCCTATAATTTATAGTAGTTTAGTAAATGTCTTGAATACTTTTGAAATGTTTTGTTTCTCCTCAGTTGTGAGAGGTTTTAAAAATTCTTTACAAAAACTTTTCTTCTACTATTTGATTATATAAATGAGAGGTAATTAAGTGTTAGAGCAAGAAAGAGACAAATGTCATCCATTCTTAGCCCCTAAATTAATACAGATTGAGAAATATGGCTATCAGCAATGATAATGGTTTTTTAAAGGCCTATGAAATCTTATCTAAGTATCAGTCATCAAGAATTAGGTTTTCTATAGCTTCAGAACAACTTTACTTCTTGGTAAGATTTTGTGACTTACAATATTTATTCTTTGATAATACCCCAAAAATGTGTCTATCAGATGAGTATTAGGCAATTTGAATGTGATCTAACACTATTCCCCCAATAACGTTTAATACATTTCTTTCTTATTTCTCACCTGGTGCACTCTGGGCAAACCGAGCTTCCTGTATTACTGCTAGTTTAGGTTGTAGAGCACTAGGTTCTGGATCCATAGGGACTGGAGAACCTTCCCTTGACAAACTCTCAGGGGTTTGTACTCCACTGGAGTGAGCAGACAACACTCCAGAATGATTAGGAGAAGCTGGAGCACTTCTGTATTTCCAAAAGAAAAGAAAAGAAAAAAGAATAAAAGAAAGAAGCATCTAGTAGTTTTAAAGTAACTTAAAAGCTGCCTTGTCTTTTTAACTTGCAATATGTGTACTTTGCAGAAAGGGGCATCATTTGTCTTCTGCCAACCGACTAAAAGATTCTAGTGATTCTTATTTTCTATGGAACCTTTGTTAACTTAGATGTAGATTCAGAAGGAGACTGGATAAAGTCTACAAAAGAGACCAATTTGATGTCTGGTGGCATTTCTCCTCCATACTCAGTGCAGGCCAAGTGGTCCATGGAACAGTATTAGCTGCTTGCTCTAAAAAGAAAGAATCATTATGAGCAGCTCTAACTAATACAGTAAGACAATAGGCGGCCAGAAGTAGTAGTAGTACAGAGGGGCCTTAAGATTTAAATCGTGGTCATTTCGTTCCATTTTATAAAACAAATCATTTATCAATGAAGTAAAAAATGTGTACATTTTTTCAATTAATTAAGATACTCAAAATAAAACTTTATGAATTAACAATATGCAGAGAGTTTTAAGTATTAGTTTAAAATATTCTTTTATAACCTAACAATTTCAATTACTTCTGTTGCTCAAATTTATAGCTTACTAATAACACTGAGAATATGAAATGAAAAACAAGTTCAATGAAGTAGGTTAATCAATACTTGTAATTTTAATTTCAACTAAAACTTAAGATAAAGACTGAAAATGCTTTCGGCCACTAGATACATCATACCATCTAATATTTTAACCCATTTTCTTTTTGTATCCCCTTCCCAACATTTAGTCATAAATGCATTTGGTGTTTTCCTTATTTCCAAAAGGAAATTTAATTACATCAAAGGTAATTACTAAAAATTAAGTGAATTCTTTTTGTTCATCTTTTGTCCTTACCTAGAAGAGAGCGGTCCCAGAGGGGTTCTAAAGCAAGGTACTCCCCTAGGCCTTCTTTTCCTAAAAGCCTGCTCTATTAATTTGCTTTCAGAGGCAGGGTCTATCCTCCAGAATGAGCCTTTGCCTGGTTCTTCCTGGGAACGTGGTACTTTGATGAAATAACGATTCAGAGAGAGATTGTGGCGAATTGAATTCTATGGAACATAAAAAAATACGTAGAATTCATATATTTCTTTACTAAGAAGTTAAAATGTGGCCTAAGTCTCTAGCTTCTGTGGGTATCAGGGAAGGAAGAGCTTTGGAAACAGCTTTGGACAAGTTCTGAAGTCGTTTCTAGTGCTCAGCAGCTGCTAGGTTAAACAATCATTTAACTCCCCTGAGCCAGGAAGATAATGGCCACAACAAAAGGCTTAAAGGAGGAAAGAATACAGTATAGAGAATAAAATGGAGAAACGAGAGCAGAAGTCTGTACAAAACATGGATACGTTTATACAATTTTCAAATGGGAAACTTTTCATTTAAAACTCCTTAAGATATTGAAAACAGGACTATGACTTGATAGCAGGCATGTATTAAATTGTTTTGGTGACTTTACAGTTAACCTTTCCCTGATTGGAGAGAAACAAAACTGAAAAAAGTCAATCTTTAAGACAACAACAAAGAAACAACTTTTCCAAGTTTTAGTTGCCCTGGGCAATGACAATAAAATTAACCCAGTACACAAATTTTGGCCAAATAGCCAAGGAGGAATTAAGTAACTTCAGTCATGATTATTAACATTTACATTACATTAACATATACTAACATTTCCTTATGTTAGTATATAGTATATCATGCTTTTCAAAGCCCTTCTTCCATATGTTATTTTATTTGATTCTCACAACAATCTTGTGATGTAGATATTTCCTGATTCCTAACCGAAGCCATTCTTTGTGACAGTACACCAGTCTTAAGTTAGCAGTTAATGGAATGCTTATTTAGTTATATAAGCAAGACAGCACTTCTCATTGAAACATGGAATTTATTTTGAAATCTACTAAAAGTGGAAGATTATTATTATATGTTTGATAATTAGACCAAATCAAAATAGGTACTATAATTTAAGCCAATAATTAAAATTTAAAAGTAAGTTTTTCTGCCAAAGAAATGAATAACTATTAAGAAAATTTCTATGCCTCTCCAAAGCCCTTTCTTAAATTTTCTAATTTGGGGAGGAATATTTCCAGGACCACAGACATATTTGTGACTTTATGTATTCATTCAATAAACCCCTGACCACGTAATTCCATTAGAAAGATTGTAGACTGTTCCAGGAGGCTCAGAAGTTAAAATTTTATTATACCAAAGATTAATCTAAGTAGGCAAGATGACAATTTGGTTGATATCTTATATTGTCTTAGTGCTTTTAATAAACTGCTTTGTTTTACCTGCCAAAAACTGCAATGGGAGATAAGCTTATATCAAAAGTATTTTTGTCTCTGTGATCTTAGAGTAGAGTAGAATAACATTTTTAGAAGCCCTTGAAGCAAAACCTGATAATATTCAGTACATAATTGTGAACTGCTTAATCTATATCACATTCTTTGCCTTATTCTCAGTTCTATTTTAAAAACAGTCTATTTTGTATAAGTGTTAGAGCACAGACTGAGGCATGACTCACTCTATATTCAGACCACTGGACCACACTGCAAAATGGTATTAAACAATGCACAGAATTATACTGATAACCACATAATTAAGGCACAAATTGCAATGAGAGATTTGAAGTAAAACAATCTAAATATTGTTAGAAGGATAAAAGAAAATTATTACAACTGAAATCAAGAAGCAGGTACAAAATATTATTTACCATAGTTAAGTTTTAAATGTCACTCATCATTATTCACATCATTTATAGGAAGAAATGAAACTAGTTCTTAAAACCAGAGTAAGTGCTGTTGTCGCTTCAAAAATGAATGCAACTGAACTTATATTTTTATTCTGGGAGCATAGTTTCCCTCTTTACTTCAAAAAATGCTAGTTACCTACATGTCCTAGGAAAAATAAAGCCAAATACACAGATATATTTCAGTCATGAGGCTAGGAAAAATAACAAAGCAATGCAAATATCCAATATTAAGAAAACAAAAAGAGTAATTATATTTTTTAAGTTATGTGATGGCCTTGCAAGTTAGTCACACTCAAGATTAATATTTCTCTATTACTTCTGGGTGATAAAATTGCATTGATTAAAAAAAATTAAACTACCTAGAAATAATTTGGAGTACTAAGCAAATTAATGTACTTACATTAAAACCATTCCCACACCTATCTCAATATTACTTATCCTTAAAGGTCCAACTCAAGTCTCACTTCCTCCAAGAGGTCTTCCTGGCTCTTTCCAATTCACAATGAAATCTCTTTTGCTAATTCATAGTAATTATCTGGAATACTCATTTCATTCTTTATTTACTTTATAAATCTTAGACATAGAGCTATACATAGAATATATGTATGTATTAGTATTATTATTTCTACTTTTCAAGTTCATATGTACAGAGAAGTTATAGTTCTTTGAATCCTGTACAAAACCTCACAGTGCATAATACAACACCTGAAAAATCTTTATAACTTTGGTTTTCATAAAAGATTAGGAACCAAAAAAATATTTTGATTAAGTTTAGAACAAACTACACATCAGGAACAAGCTAACGTGTATTACATGCTGTCTTCTTCTTTTTTTTTTTTTTTTAACCCTTGTACTTCGATGTATTGTCTCATAGGTGGAAGAGTGGTAAGGGTGGGCAATGGGGGTCAAGTGACTTGCCCAGGGTCACACAGCTGGGAAGTGGCTGAGGCCGGGTTTGAACCTAGGACCTCCTGTCTCTAGGCCTGACTCTCACTCCAGCTACCCAGCTGCCCCCTACATGCTGTCTTCTTAAGAAGGTGAAATAAATTTGGATTTCACCAGTTGATGTTTTTCCATAGTGGTGAATAACATATTGGATATAGGATAAGATATGGTGTTATTAAAAGACTATCAAAATGCAAAATGTACCATGATTTAAAAAATACTGCAAAGGGAAAGAAATATGCCTTATATACTAAAAGAATATCTGGAATCTTGAATTAAATCTTGGATAAACTCAGATGATGGATTTTCTTTATTTTTTTAAACCCTTACTATGTATTGGCTCCAAGGCAGAAGGTAAGGGCTAGGCCCCTAAATTATGCTTTGAAGTAAACTAATGATTTTATGACAGAGGAGAATTGGGGAAATATTTTAAGCATGGGGAAACCTGGAGCTTTAGTGCTATGCCAAATGTAAAATGTAAAAAAAATAAACTCAAACACTGATGAACACCATTTCTAGCAGGTAGATCCTCTCAAAGAGGTTAGTCCTCAGCTATAGGGCAAACATTTTATGAATAGAAAGAATGTTTATAAATTAAGCTGTCCTAAATAATGTATTGACAATATAGTAATGACAATTTAGCTTTCAATAAGTCAAGCTTCCAGTGAACTCAAACTTTCAGAAGACATCATGAACCTGAAAGTAAAAAAATCCTCTGTGAAATTATGAAAGTGTAGAAAAACTGAAGTTTTAAAGTCCACTTTATTCTACAGGGAAGGCCCTAAGTAGTCTATATACTTTAATATATTTTATTAAAAAACAAAACAAAACCCAACAAGCTTGGTTGTAAACAGTGTATATATATAATATATATATATATATATATATATATGTATAAGAGATAGAGAGAGCTAAGGGAATTGGGAATAACAAGAAAGAAAACAACAACAAAAAACCCCCCTAAAAACTGTTTATCATAAGAGTCCAAAAAAAAGGGTAACATTCAGTATGATGTTCTTTTGAATATAAAGGTGACAAAGAATGAGGTACGAAGATTCTAAGTACTCTAGCCAATTTTCTAAGAAGGTAAATTGCCAAGAAGTCTGATCTTCATCAAAGAGGGAATTTACTCATATAAGGAGCTTATACCAAAGAAATTACAAATCCAATTCAACTGATATTTATTAGTTATGTAACCAGTGGAAATCAAGCCTCAATGTCAAAATCTATAAAATAAGTATAATAATATACTTAAAAATAATACCTATCTTACAGGGTTGTTTTGAGGGCCAAATGACAATATTTTGCAAACTTTAATATATACATCAATGGCAATTTTGATTATTTTGTACTTAAATGTTTTAAATTCTTTTACCCTCTGTTTCAGCTGGGATATTATCTTACTTATCAGAAAGAGGCAATGTGGCATATAGAAAGCTAGTCAGGAAGATATAGGTTTGAAGGCTAATTTTGATACATATATATCAGCAATGTAACCCATATAAGATGACAGTGCCACAGGAAGTTCTAGAGAGTTGTTGATCAGTATCAATGGAATCAATCAGAATTAGTGGAAGATGTCTGCATTGTGAGTTCTCTCCATGAATTAAAGCACACATTTGGGCCAAAAACCTCATAAAACTACCCACAAAAGGAAAAAAAAAAGAACAAGGAAGTTAATCTACAGAATACTTATAAAGTTTCAAATAAACTGACATTCAAATAGTTACTCTCCCCCCAACCTGATATTTTATATACTTAAAAACCTGTTTGTACTATTAAAATAAAAAAGCTTGAGAATTCACTTTGAAGACAATTCAAGAGCTATCAAACTTGAAATTTTATAACTTTTTGGAACTTTCTATGGCACAGAAATATTGATCCCCACAGGTAAAGAAAGGATAAACACTATCTAAATCTTTTACAGAAGATGTTAAAAAAACCCACCAATAGGATTTTTGATACATCTTTTCTTTATTTTCATCAGAAAAAATATCAGGTGATAATACGAGAAATGAAAGGATGATTTTCCCAAAGGTACGATTCCCATCTTGTGGGGTTTTAGGAGACTGCATAAGTCAGTTTTTATTTTTATTTTGTATACACATTTATTTTAACTCTTAACAGTGAAATTCATTTAACCAGAACATCTATTTTCTATATCAACTGTTACCAAATAACTCAGTACATATAATTACATAATAATTCATTAAATATTAGGCATTTTATAATAGATCTGCATTTATTTGAAAAGTTTCTATTTTAGACTTGTCCATTCCCATTAATCTGAATTAGTGACATTTAAAAATATAAACCAGATCTGTTTCTGCAAATATAATAAACAGAAAAATAAGTTATCAGTATCAAGGAACAAAAAATTAAAACAATGACTACTAAATCTATACAAAGTAGGGTAATAAGAATGAAATCTGTTCTCAGCATGCAGACATTAAGACAATCTTAGAAATATACACATTAAACTATGGGAGAAGATGTTGAGTTAAGATGGCAGAAAAACACTGAAGTGGTAATGACATTCAAGTTTCATCTTTTCCTTCAGAGATAAAACTTGAGCTAATATATTATGTTGTCTCTGGTAATACTATCAGTTACTATTACTGCCCAAGGAATTGTATCTCAATTTTGAAAAGAAAACACAAACAAAACTCCCCTTTATGAATTCTAAACAAAGGCAGATTAATTTTTATATTATTTACAACACAGTAACATTTTTTCTATTATCAAAGTAAGGAAACAAAGTCAAATTTACCTGCCAGCCTTTATCTGCTGTCCTGTAGTATGGATAATTTTTAGTTATGTGGGTATAAATTCCATTTAATGTAAGCTGCTTATCAGGAGCCATTGTAATTGCTTGGACTATTAATTGTGCATAGGAATAAGGAGGCTTCGAATCATCCTGGTATTTAAAAACAACAATGACAATAATGACCAACTTTAAAGACTGAAGACAGAATAGAGATGTACACATATTTTTTATTGTTTAACAATATAGTATTCTCGACAATGATATTCAAAGGTGGCAGGTGGGGTGAAGTACGGTGAAGGAAGGGAACTTAAAAGCCAAATGGAAAAAACTTCCAATCCATCTAAGGGAAAAAAATGAGTAAAATTGGATAAGCTCAATAATAACATTAATCTATGTTTAATCTAATCAACTCAGAAACCTGTGTGTACATATGAATAACATATACACACAGGAATATATAATACAAAAGAGAAAATACTGTCTAGTTCTAAAAGACCACTTATAACTAAAAATATTAGTCCAAAATAGCCATAATAAAGCTAGCTTTTACATAAGATTTTCAAGTTTGCAAAGCAGTTTACATGTTATCTCATTTGGTTTTCGTAACTGTCAGTAAAGTGGTATTATCACTGTTTTATAGAACAGGACACTGAGACTGAGAAGGGTTAGATAACTTGCCCAAACTCAGGCCACATTTGAACTTAGGTCTTTCTCATTATGAATCTGGCACTCTACTCACCATACCACCTAGTCACCTACTATGATATGGAAAGAAAAGTTATCTTTTATAGCTACATCTGGTTCTGATGCTAATACTTACCTTTGGGCTATCTCCACCTGAAGCTTCTTTGTCATTTTCTGACTGTGAATTATCAGCCATTAAATGTAGGTCAGTGGGTAGCACACGACCCATTTTGTACCCTGAAGAGCCTGCCCCCCTGGGACTAGATGGGCAGGAGTTTGCAGCACTACAGATGAGAAAAATAGATTCCTGTTATTTTGTTAAATAATAGATCTCATTGTGTTTAAGCAGTTGTCTTTGTCAGGAAAATCTATAAATTTTAATTCTGAAATTAAAGGCTTGTCAATATTTCCTTTGGAAAATGTGATCTTTACCAATATTTTTTGAAATTTAGGATTATAAAGAAGAATTAAATTACACTGAAGTTTCAGTTTTCTACTTATTCTCTTGCTGAAAAAAGTTCTATAAAGTATTTTGCCAGAATAATCCAATTTCTCATAGAATTTGTTCACAACTCCAAGTCTAATTAATAGTAGACAATAACAAAAACATATAATTTGTAAATGGTCCACACTAAAAGAAATTATACTCAGAATTTTAAAGTAAATATCCTTTTCATTCTTATCCCTATGGAAACTATACTGGTGCCCTGCTTTTTTTTTCTTTTTGTAAATGAAAAAAACGATCATATTCTATTTGTATTTTTCTTTAAACAATCCACAAAATAATTTTATTAGTTTAAATTTAATTCAAATAAAATTAAATGATTGTAATTTGTAACACAAACATCTTAAATATGCAATAAAAAGAATACAAAAAATTTATTGGTAATATTCTTCATAATTTCCATACTATAAAATCCAATTTGCAAAATAATAGGTTTTTTACTCAAATTTTCTTAGTGTAGCAACATATTAAAAACCTTTTTAGTTTTTCTACTAATATTTTTCTGCTTTAAAAAGGTCTTTACAAAATCCTTGAAAAAGCAAGCCTCTTGTCAAAAACAAAAAGCGTTTTCCTAGGGAAAGGGATTAAGGATGGTACCCAACCTTTTAACAAAAAATTAATTCTTTTCAGTGCCTCCTCACCCACCTGAAGTGATTGCACCCTTCTTCATACTGATATTAATATCTATCGAGGATACTGATAGCTATCACAGAGAAGAGGTCCCTTTGTTGACTCCAGGAGTGAGGGAAGTGGTCCAGGAGGGAATGGGATGGTTACTGACTATTCTGGAATATTAACACAAAACTGTATTTTACATATTGTGATCTTTTCCTTATTCGATATTCCTATAAATGTTACTTGAGATCATCTTGGGGCAGAGAGTCATGTCAGAGAGTATCAGATACTATGCCAGTTTGGACACCTCTCTCCAAGCTAGAAATGCTTGGAAATTAGATTAAGTTTAAATTAAATAAAATTTGTTTCTGGCAGACTTGAGCCTAAAAATGCAGTATACAATATAAATATTTTTTTCTTTGACAAAAGCAATACTTTTTCTTTATAATAGTTACAGCAGAAAACCCAAGCTTACACAATCAAAGATGTCTGAACAATGGTATAATTTCTATCACTTTGATCAACTGGAGAATTCTTTATTAACTCATAGCCCACAGTTCGATTTCCTGGTTCAAATGCTTATTTCAATGTATCAAAAAAAGTCTATTAACCATTCTTTTTCAGATAAGAGTAATACCAATTTGTCCAAGGCAAATCAGTTCATTTGTCATTAGAAAACATTTATTTAAAATAAAATGAGAATTGGTTCTATAATCAAGTGAATAGTAAATAAAATGAAAAGATATTTATTAAGTGATTATCATGTGCCAGGTACTGTGCTAAGGGGCTGGGAATACAAGCAGAAAGAGTGTTCTGCCCTCTAGGAGCTTACATTCTAATAGGAGAAGACAATATATAAAATGAATTCTATAGCCTGAGATTGCATTAACTTTTTTGGCTATCATGTCACATTGAAATTGAGCTTGCAGCTAACTAAAAACTCTAGGTCATTTTTTCAGACAAACATCAGTCATGATTCCCTAACCTTGCACTTGTGAAGATTTTTTTTTTTAAAGACTAAAGGACGATTTTTCATCGTGTTATATTAGGTGTAATGTTCTAGCTTGCCAAGATCTTTCAGCATTTTGACTTGTCATCCAATATGTTATCCCACTTGGCTTTGTGCTAACTGCAAATCTGATAAGCATACCATCTATGTTATCTAAGATGCTGATAAAAAAATAATAAATAGCAGAGAGTCAAACAGACTGCTGGGCATTCTACTAGAGACCACCTTCTTGACTGAAGTAAAGTAAATGATTACTCTTGAGGTCTGGACATTCAACCAATACTGAATCCCCCTAACTGCTTATGTTTACACCTTTTCTATCAGAAGTTGGTAAAATCTGTTAAAAAAATATAAATCTATATGTATTTATATCCCTAGTACATAACAATATTGTCTTACACATAAAAAATTCTATCCCTATACTTTGTGGGATTTTTAGCATAAAAGAATGCTATATGTTATCAAAGGCTTTTTCTGTGACTATTGAGATAAGCATGTAATTCTGGATATTTGTAATGTGATTATGTTGATTTTTACCCCCAAAGTAGTATACATTTAAACCATTCTTGCAGCTCTGGTAAAAATCCTACTTGGTCAAAATGAATGACTCATTGGATAAATTTTCGTAACCCGACAGAATTTTGTTTAAAATTTGAGTCAATATTCATGAATGATATCAATCTATGATTGTAAAACCCTTTGTATTTTACCTTTTTCTTAGTTTACATATCAAGACTATATTTCTTTCATATAATGTTTCTGGTAGGATACTTTCTCAATTTTTAAGAATGATTTGTGAAGTATTGGTAATAATTACACATAAGAAAAAATTTAAATTATTTGTTAAACTGAAGCAAATATACTAAATAAAATCAACTTCTGACAAACTATGTGACTTTATAATAAAACATTATGGAATTAATGTCATAAAATTAGAACTGAAACTTTCCACCTTTGTTAGACATCACAATTTCTTTATCTTTATATTTAAATGACATTAAATGGATATAGCTATGAACAAGTTAGTTTCTGAATGTTAATAGCAAAATTCTTTAAAGCTGATTTATACATTGAAACAATTTCTCTTAATATATGTGAGTCACAAACCATGATATTCAGTGAATACATTTGTTAAAGTACTGCTTGTAGTTCCACTGTGAAAAATAATCATATGCTCATTTAAAGAAAATTCTAAGCCTGTGAAGCGGGTGGAATGTTTCTGGGAAATACAGCACTATAAAACAAACATAACTGTGTAAATTGAAGCACATCATCATTATTAACAAGACAAGAAGATTGACTAGAAATGGAATAAGAATTTAACTCAAACAAATAAATGATTACAGATGCCAAATCAGTTGGTCCCTTACCACTTCCAGTTCCCTCTCCCCTCTCACTTTTGAACTCTAACAAAATGGATAGAGTACCCAAGCCAATCTATTACTCTACAAATACTACAGAAAAAAAAATTATTTCAACAGTAGAATATACTAGTATTCCTCTTACTCTTTTTATTGAATGTAATTGTAAATTACAGTTGAAATTCTGAATAGTGATTTTTATTATCAAAAACTGGTACTTATTGCAGGAAAAAAAGCACATTATATTAAAAAGCATTTTATCAGAAATACAAATAGAACTCTGCTGTTCTGACATTTATCCCTCAACTACTCTGCACTAATAATATAAAACAATAACAAGAATATAAAAATTCATTTCTACTTTTCATAATTCATTATAGATACATACTTTCTTTTCCAGAGCAGATCTTATATGCCTTTAAACTCTTAATAAGATTAGAAGGCTATCTGTGAATATTCATTACTGATGCAGTAAGAACAACAGATTAGGAAAACACTTTGTAATACCAAGGGAAACCTAAACTATTAAAAATGTAGTAGACATTATAGATCATAAAGGGCTCTTATTTCTGTATTTGTATTCCAGCATTTAGCAGAGTGATTTGTACATAGTAAACATTTAATAACACTTTACTTATTTATTCATTTATCATTAATTCAAAGATTAAAGAGGTAGACCTTATCATATAGTCCAACACCCTCATTTTTAAAATCAGGAAACCGAGGCCCAGGGAGGTTAAATGGCTTGGCTAAGTCACACAAAGGTAAGTGTCAGTAGTGGGATTTGAATCCAGGTTCTCTGGCTCTACGGCCAGTGCTCTCTGCCTCATACCTCAGAATCAATTATTACCAAAGTGAGGTCTTGAAAAATATACTTATTGATCTTGAGGACACTACTTAAAAAAACAAACCCCAACAAACTCACCTTTTTTACTCCCTAGTATCTGACTTTTTCAACAGACTTCTAGCTTATAGAAAAATGCTAAGTCAGAGTAACATATGATGTTTGAAAATAATACTAATAGCGTGAACATAAGCAAAGAAGAAAAAGGCAGGGTTGAAACTTGCCTGATTCCTATTACAAGCTCTTAAGTTCTTCATTCTCCATATTACAGAGTAAAAGAAATGATCTAAAGCAGGGCTGTCAAACTCAAATAGAAGTGGATCCCTGTGAACAGCATTTTGACTTAAAAAACAAAAAAATTAACGTTATCTCTCTTACCTCACCTTTTCTTCCCTTCTCCAGACTCCCATACCACCCCACATCCCTCCTCCCTCTCAGCTGAGGACTTTGCCTTTTTAGGTTACTGAGAAAATTGAGGCCATTTAATGCCATCTCCCTCTACTCCCTTTCTCTTCACCTCAAAACCTCTTAATATCATCCCAAATTCTCACCTCCTTATCCCCAGACTCTGATAAAAAGGTAGCCATTCTTATCAAATCTTATCATATCTTATTCAACCCCTCTATATGCATGAATGATCCCATCTCCTCTGGTCTTTTCCAGGAAAATGCTACAACCTCAGTTATGCTGTTTCTCTTCCAGATCTTTAACCTCTCCTCTATTGCCTTCGAACATGCCCTGATCACCCAACCATAAAAAATTTTGACTATGCTTTACCATCACAAGCTTCTGAACTATAACTATAGAACCCCCTTTCTTAAACTCCTTAAAAAAAGCTGTCCACACTTGCTACCTCTTATTCTCTCATTTGTTTTTCAACCCTTTGCAATCTGACTTCTGACTATCACTCAAATGAAATTACTCTCTAGAAAGTTATTATATCTGATGATCTTTTCTTAGCCCTTATTCTTCTCAACTAATATGTGTCTCATCTTCTCATCTTTTGCATCTGACATTGCTGACCACCCTCCTTTCTGGGTTTTCATGACACTGCAGTCTCCTGGTTCATCTCCTTAACAATTAAGTATTCTCCAACATCCTGTCACAGGCTCTCTCAGTTTCTTTTTATATCTTCTCTTACTGGTACTCTCATCAGCTCCCATAAGTTTATTTACCATCTTTAGGTAAGTGACTCATACATATGTATCCAGGCTTTGTTTTTCCTTTAAGTTTTGGTATCATATCACTCAATTCGAACCTTCTACACTTCCAAAGTTTCCTATTCCTGTCAAAGGTACCCCTATCCTTCTAGTTACTCAAGTTGATAATATCAACACTATTCTCAAACAAAGATTCTTTCTCACTTCATATAACCAATGAGTTGCTAAATCTTGCCATTTCTACAATCACAACACTCACCCCCACACCATAGTTTAAGCCCTCATTACTTCTCACCTATATTATTGCAAAAGCTTCCTATTTGGTCTCCCTACCTCATATCTCTCCCTATCCAATCTATACACTGCAGTCACAGTGATTTAACTTAAAAAGAGATGTGACCATGCTACTACTATATTTAACCAACTTAAATAGCACTTCATTATCTCCTTTCACTTTTAATGCCCATTTCAACCTGGTCCCAATATACTTTTCCCACCTCAATGGACATTATTATCTTGCCTGCACTCTACATTTTAAACAAATTGGCCTGTTCTCTGCTTCTCAAATATGATGTTCAAATACCCATCCCTGTCCCTATAATGCATACCTTCATTGTACATCATGACATTTCTCTTTTTCCTTCAAGATTTACTTTAAGCACCATCCTTCTTCTTCTTCTTTTTCTTCTTCTCCTCCTTCTTCTCCTTCTTCTTTTTAAAAAACCCTTACCTTCCATCTTGAAATCAGTACTGTGTATTGGTTCCAAGGTGGAAGAGTGGTAAGAGCTAGGCAATGGGGGTCAAGTGACTTGCCCAGGGTCACACAGCTAGGAAGTGTCTGAGGCCAGATTTGAACCCAGGAGCTCCTATTTCTAGGCCTGGCTCTCAATCCACTGAGCCACCTAGCTGCTCCCTAAGCACCATTCTTCTACATGAAGTTTTTCCTGATCCCCCAAACTCAAGTGTTAGTAACTTTTCTTCCAAATTATCTTATATTTAATTCCTTCGTATTTACTATGATTCTCTTTAATATTTATTCTACAATTACTTAAATGTGTATTTGTTAAGAATGTAAACTCTTTGGGCAATAAGTGCTATTTCATTTTTTTTGTATTTGTTTTTCTAGTACCTGGTAGATAGTAGAAGCATAATAAATGCTTGTTGATTGACTGACCTAATCAATAAGACAAAAAATTGAACATCATTAAGATTATCTGAAATATGGACTTATAGAAATTAAAAATAAACCATGTCCTAAGCATATATAGACCCTTAAGGTATTAGCTAATTTTACACACACACATGAAATCATTAGGAATATATTAAAAACTAAGTTTTGTTGCTGAATATGATATATCTATAAATATTCTCTTTAAAAATTTGAAAAAACAATTTTTAAGCTGTCTAAAAATATTTCAAATTAAGAGTTTTTGTAAGCTTTGAAGCCATTTGCCAAAAGTACAAAATGCAATTAACTTCTAATTATAGGCATAACTCGGAGATACTTCAGGTTTGGTCCCAGACCACCACAATAAAGTAAATTTTGCAATAGTCACAAGAATTTTTAAAATTTCTCAGTGTATAAAAAGTTATGCTTGTACTATACTATTATTATGTATCACACTGTACTGTCTATTAAGTATTATGTCTTTAAAACATACATACCTTAATAAAAATACTTTATTGCTATAAAAAGCTAATTATCATTAGTCTTTTTTCCTGGTGGAGGGTCTTGACTTGCTGTTGATGGCTACTGATTGATCAGAGTGGTTGCTGAGGGGTGGTTGTGGCAATTTCTTAAAATAAGACAACAATAAAATTTGCCACACTAAGTGATTCTTCCTTTCCCTTCAACACTTAAGAGCTCATTGTAAGGTTATTAATTAGTCTAATTTCAGTATTGTTGTATCTGAGGGGATAGGGAGGCCCTAGGAGAGGGAAAGAAATGGGGAATGGCCAGTTGGTGGAGCAGTCAGAACGCATACATTTATTGATTAACTTTGCTTCCTTATATGATTGTGTGGTACATCAAAACAATTACAACAGTAACATCAAAAAAATCACTGATCACAGATCACCATAACAAATATGATAATAATGAGAAAGTCCTGAAATATTTCAAGAATTACTAAAATATAACAGAGACATGATGTGAGCGTATGCTGTTGGGAAAATAGTGCCAATAGGCTAGCTTGATGCAGAGTTGCCACAAAACCTTCAATTTGTAAAAAATGCAATAAGTACAAAGTGCCATAAAGTAAAGCACAATAAAATGAAGTATCCCTGTAGTTTGCAAAAATAAGTGATTGATTTTGGGGAAGAGTACAATTTATTACTAATTTTAAACAAAACCTTTATGTAACTGGTATATAGGACTGAGAAAGGAGTATCATGATCATGATTTAGTAATCATGGCCAATGATGTGTTTATTCTATTTGAATGTAAGTATCATTGAAAAGTATAATTTTTAGCTGATAGTCATTAAAATATCTAAATAATCAAATCTTTGAACCACTGTATTATGAAATGTTAATCCAAGTATTTTTAAAAAAATGAAATGAAATATATACTTACAAAATATCAATACAAAAATGACTAAAAAATATTGGCCTACAAAAGTGTAGTGTATAAGTTAAAGCAAAAAGGTTTAAAAAATAAAAACTATTATTTTAAAAATATTGTTTATTTCTTCTTTATCCTCCTAAACATGCATGCTAGTACACGTGTGTGTTTATAATTTATAAATAAACTTAAACATATAAATATATAAATTTATAAATAAACTTAAACCTATGGGGTAGGGGCATAGGCACAGTCTACCAAATAATATAGTAGATTTTTATTTTTGTTTAACTTGTTTTTGTGTTTCAACATGAACATACACACATATACATACCTCAAATGGCAAAGAAAACTATTTGTAACAAAATGAGTTGATAAAAGATGATATATAACAGAAGAAATACTGTATCAGAAATAAGGGGGCCAGTGTTTGAATTTGAATTCTGTTTGTACCACTTGCTACCCATGAAGTCTTGGAAAAATCAATAAGCATTTATCAAGTACCTACTAGGGGCAGCTGGGTGGCTCAGTGGATTGAGAGCCAGGCCTAGAGACTGGAGGTCCTAGGTTCAAGTCCGGCCTCGGACACTTCCAGCTGTGTGACCTTGGGCAAGTCACTTGACCCCTATTGCCCACCCTTACCACTCCTGGGCCAAGGACGGTCCCTAGCCCAGATGAAAAAGGAGGAGGGTTGGGCGTGGGGCTAGCAACCCCACCCTGTAAAAACTACATCTGCTAAAGAAACTGCAACCTAAAGTAGGGGCAGCTGGGTTAGCTCAGTGGATTGAGAGCCAGGCCTAGAGATGAAAGGTCCTAGGTTCTAGTCTGGGCTCAGACACTTCCCAGCTGGGTGCCCCTGAGCGACTGTGTGACCCATTGCCTACTGGTTGTGGCCCTATGCTCCTAGAATGGAGTCCCAGGATAAAAAAAAAAAAAAAAAAAAAAAAAAACCAAAAAAAAACTATGTTTTAGGATGAGTCCATTTACAATGTCTTGGCTTTAGTTTCCATCTCTGTAAAATGAGGAAGTTGGAACATATGACCTTAAAGTCACTTATAACTTTAATCTCTGATGTTGTGAAATCAGGATAAGCTAGGTTGAGTGTGAGATTTGACAAACAAACTGATCAAGCTATAAAAACATTTCTCTCTATGTACTACATATGTTCCTAGGTACTACAAATACTTAGGTTCTATGCAAAGCCTAAGGAATAGGAATTGGTTAGTTTCTGATATCTTTCTGATATATACTTAAGACTTATTTTTTTAAATGTAACATGCTTAATTGATGAGTTAAGCCAAATTCTTCCATTTCAATCAAAATATCATACTTCAAATAGTGACAGTTTAGCAAGTAAATTTCTATTGCTTTTATATTCATTTTATATTCAGTTTTATCGTACATATTTTTCAAGAAGCCTTATAATATACCTGATAGTTCCTGTGGGAGAAGGTAGAGGGCTGATTAGGTGAGCCATGTTGTCAGGAATGTTTATTGTTAAGGGAGTGATCTGAGGCTGCACAGGCTTAACTGGGGACTCTGGGGCCTCCTGTTTTTCTCTCTTCTCATTGGACAGTGCTGTGAATGTTATCTTGATGTTTGTGCTGGGAAATCTGAAGGTACATCTGAAAAATAAAAAAGAGAAAAACTTCTGCTTTTATTACTGTATGCAAACAACTGTAGAAGGGAAGACAACTGAACAAAACATTTTTAAAGAATATATAAAGACACTATTACCTGAGGGAAAATTAAGAAAATATTTTTTAAGTTCTTAAAAATACTGACATATACGTATTCTTTTAAACATAAAATAAGATTCACTACATTGTCATTATATTGTCAAACAAAATCTACCACTACGAAAGTCATATTCTATAGTCTTCTGCATAAAAACAGACATGTTTTGTGCCTTTGAAAAAGGAATGAAAATGTGAATTAGACAAATTAATGAGCATTCAAAATTATATTAAGTCACAAAACATGTATGACTTTAAAAATAAATGCTCAAAGACATTTAGCTCAGTAAATACATCTTTTGAGAGGTGGTATGACACCTTTTGAGAGGTAGATGGAATGGCATCAGAGGGTCAAGTTACTTAATCTCTCAGTACTTCAAGTAACTAACTCTTTCAGAAAAACAGTGAAGAGAATGAGATCTGCACAGGCATGAACTTGCCTCATCAAAGGCAAATAAAAAGTTCTTGCAAAATTAAAATAAAACAAAAAATCCAAACAAGAAAAAAAAGAAGTTATTCTACAGTGATATTTATTGCTTGCTGCTTGATGGTGATTAGGCACCATGCCCAAGGTTAGGAAGACCTGAATTCAAATCATGCTGTGAGCCTGGGGAAGTTACTTAACTTCTGTTTCCTCAACTATAATATAGGGATTATAATAGCACCAACCTCCTAGGGTTGTTATGAAGCTCAAATGAGGTAATATCTGTAAATTTTTGGCACAGTTCCTGGCATGAATCTATCCATTCACTTTATTTTGTTTTATTTCCCTTCCATACAATGAATGTTTGTGAAGATCTTTCTTATATCTCAAAATATTTAGAAAATGAATATAATAATCATTATCCCCCACATATGTTAAGAGTACTTTAACATGGAAAATCTTAGGGCTTCTTCCTTTATCATCCAGAATTTATATAGGATAGCATAAAATATAATATTTTTGTTAGTGATTTTTTTGAGGGGGAAACTTTACATTCATCCTCTTTTTTTCTTAATCAAATGAGAGCATTTGTTACTATAAAGTGAAAAAATGTATTAGTGAATTTAGTCATTTTGCCACAAGTCAGATACATCATGTTTTTAATATGACTCTACCTCTTAACAAGTTAAAATAAATAAAATTACTATCTTACAATATTTCATTAGAGGTGCTAAGCCCATCAGAAGTGCTAAATAACTAATCAACCTAATAAAAATATCTATAAATGAAATTCTAAGTAGGTTAATTTAGTAAGAGAAAGCTTATACCTTTTGGAAGAGGGCTGGCGATAAGTAGAAAAATCACTCTTTCCTGTTTGGTAATTGGCCAAATGTTGAGGTTACTTAGCCCAGAATTACTTTCAATGTTCCTCCCATGTTTCATTGAAATAAAGAATTAACTACATTGCTAAAATGAAACTCTAATGTAAAATATTTTATATGACTCCAGTCTGACAAAGTAAATAAAGGTATCCTGCAACAGGTACAAGAAAGAATACAATATTTTATGTAATGAAAAAAAAGTAGGTACTTTGCTATACATTGTGCTGAACATAAAAAAACAGTCCCTACCCTAAAGGTGTTTATATTCTAATGGAAAGTCAACATATATGCCTAGGTATACACATGATATATAAAGAGTGGATGGGAAGTAATATCAAAGGTGAAGTCACTAATATCTGTGGGAACTAAAAAAGGGCTCTTAAAGAAGGTAAGATTTGATCTAAATTTGAAAGATAAAAGGGAAAAACATAGATATGAAGAGGGAGAGGATCCTAGGAATGTGAAAGTTTAAAATCACAGAGATCATACGGGAAAGGGGGTATCAGATGAAAGCAACAGTAAGTAGAGAAATGTAGATAGATTAAAGTGTGCACAAAACAGAGTAAGTTTAAGAAGACAGAGAGGAATGAGACAAGTTATGATAAGCCATAAATGAAAAAATTTTTAAAAAGTGATCAATGCAACATAATTGACTTACACTCATGCCCTCTGTCTTGTGTAGATCCCTAATAATGATAAAGTCAATCCTTAGGAGTCTGAAGTACCACCTTTCCATACAGGAATGTAAACAGTTTAAACCAGTGATGGGCAAACTACGGGCCAGATGCAGCCCCCTGAAATGTTCTATCTGGCCGCACGACATTATTCCTAATATGACGAATATATTGTATCCTACTCATTACAACGAAACTTTGAAACAGAATGACAGATGAGCATTTCCTTTCCTTTGGCCCCCTCTTTAAAAAGTTTGCCCATCAATGGTTTAAACGAATTAAAGTTCTTTATGTTTCTCTTTCATTTTTACCTTTCTATGTTTCTCTTGAGTTTTCTGTTTGAATACTTCAAAGTCCTCTATTTTATTAAATATCTACATTTCTCCTGAAGGATTATACATTCTAAGACCTACTATGAATGGCTGAAAGTGAATATAAGTGAATGTCTGTTGACTCTCATACACACACACACACTCTCTCTCTCTCTCTCTCTCTCTCTCTCTCTCTCTCTCTCTCTCTCTCTCTCTCTCTCTCTCTCTCTCTCTCTCTCTCTCTCTTCCCTCCCTCCTGCCCTTTGGCTCAGCACTCTCTGGTCTCTCCTACCCTATGTGTAAATGGAATTAGCTCATCTTCATTCATTGTTAGACTCTAGCCATCAGAAATAATGTCACCTCACCTAACTTAGTGGGGAGTGGAGATTAGTTACCCACACATGACAATAAGTAACAAATCAAGAATGAGGGACTGTCCTCTGGGCAGTCCAAAACAGTGTTGAGGCTGCCATTTGTCCACTTGATAATGGAAGGTGGATGCAGTTGGCGTTTTGAACTTGGTATAGAAGGATCTCTGCTGAGATCTCAGGCGGCTTCCCTCTGAATTGTCATCTGGGTAAGTTAGGCTGATTTCCTTTCTCCTCTCTTGGCATTTCTGGAGGCTCTACCCTCAAGGAGGTCTCTCTTGCCTAATTGTAAAAGGCCTTGTGGCTAGTAGCCTTGTTTAATTAACCTCTGTGCTCCTTTAAATTCTCATCTGGTCCGGACCTCTGGTCCAGGCCAGAGTTTCTCTCTCTCTATTTCCCTACCTTCAACCTTCCTAATTGTAAATAAACTTCCATAAAAGCCACCCTGAATTGGGTCTATTTTAAATTTGGAATCGAGCTAATCAGATTCCTGGCGACCATACCTTAAATATCTAGTTTCCCCTCTTACACCTAACAACAACGATCACAAACCCTAAGAAAAGGAAAAATGGAAGCAGAAGAAACCACTGTGGGAATCAAACTTCTACTACAGGTAGCCTTCTAATGCTTTGTGGCTAGACTTCCAGTCTTCCATGAAGACACTGACAGCCCTCTTGAACTTCAGGAAGATCATGGATACCTGAAATCATAGAAAGTGAAACTACAGATGAGGGGGCTCTACTGTGTACTCAGTGTTGCTGGATAAGTTATTCTTGCTTGTAATCCTAGCTCTTTTGCCTTCTAGCTCTCTGCTCCTTTAAAGGAGAAGTTGCTAAATCTTGTGGGATCGTGACTGTGGCTCCACGGTATCTGAATTGTTTTTGGCTGCTTGTAATATTCTCTCCTTAACCTGAGAGCTCTGAAATTTGGCTTTAATATTCTTAGGAACTTTCATAGGTAATCAGTGGATACTTTCAAGTTCCATTTTATCCTTTGGACTTAAGATATCAGGAAAGTTTTCCTTGATAATTTCTTGAACTATAATGTCTAGCCTTTTTTTTTTTTAATCATGGCATTCAGGTAGTCCAATAATTCTTAAATTCTCTCTCCTGGGTCACTTTCCAGATTGGTTGTTTTGCCACTGAGATATTCCACATTTTATTCTATTTTTTTCATCTCTTTGTTTTATTGTTACTTGATGTCTTATGTAGTCATTATTTTTTTTCCATTTGAACAATGCTACTTTTTCAGAAGTTCTTTTCTTGAGTGAATTTTTGAGCCTCTTTTAGCATTAGTTCAATTCTGTTTTTAAGGTAATTTTTCTGGAATATTTTTTTGTTCTATTAACTTTTCATAGTTTTTCCTTACTACTCATTTCTTTTCCCAATTTTTTCTTCTACTACTCATCTCTTTCTTTAGTTCTTCTAGAAATTTTTTTGAATTATGTCCAATTAGCATTTTTTTTGAAGCTTTGAGTGTAGCTGTTTTCACTTTGTTGGCTTCTTCTGAGCTTTTCTGTCACTATTGTAACTTTATGGTCAAGTTCTCTTTTTTGGGTGGGGGGTGCTACTTGCACATTTTTCTAGCTTGTTTCTTTACTTACATTTTATGTTATAGCTGGGCTCTGCTCACCTAGGGGTGGGGAGGAATTGTTCCAAACTTCAGATTTTTTCATGCTATTGCTTTCAAGGCTAGTTCAGGAGGGTTTGCAAAGTGGTATGAGCTGGGGAGAGGTGTAGTCCCTACTCTTCTGGTCTGCCCTCTCCTTTTTACACAGGAAGGGTCCTTGCTATCCTACAGCCATAAGTACTAGCATAAGCACTCCTCTTGGTCCACCAGCTGTGACCAGATCCCTGTTCTCCTGCAAACAAGTGCTTACTGCACCCTTGGAACTACAACTAAGGCACTTGCTCCCTTGTGGCAGATCACTATTTGTCCTCTCTGCCCTGGAACTGTGACCAAGAACTAGATTTACCAAATAGTACCAGCTGCACTCAATTACAGGAAAGGGTGGCCAAAATCTCTTTCTGATTGAATTAGTTTTCTGATGCCCTTACTGTCTCTGGGCTGAGAGCTCCCAAAGCGGAGCAACTGCTGCCAAGGCCTATATTGGGGTTGCTGCTACAATATGCCATCACAAGTGCATGCTATAAACAGGTCTCCATCCCATTGTCAGTCACTTTTCCTCCCACTCTCTTAATTTGTCTTGAGTTGAAAAAATGTCTTACCCTGACCTTTTGTTGACTCTACTGCTCCAAAATTTGATCTGAGGTATTATTTTAAAGTTATTTGGAGGAGTGGGACAGTTCAGCTGGGCTATTGCCTATGCTCAGTCGGCTATCTTGACTCATACCCTACTGACAGTTTCAGATGCTGGTTTATAAAATAGTCACCAGAATACTCCATTCTGCTAAAATACTCTACTCTAATATGGGATAGACAATTACCTCAGAGAAAAAGTTCAACTATGTAAATATCTTTAAAATCCCTCTCAAGTTGTAGTAGAGGACTCAAGTGTTCTTAGTATCTGTAACTATACTGGTACTAAGGAACACTATTTCAAAATGAATGTCCCTTATCACCAGGGCAATACTATATTTAAACTATATACATATTACTACCACTCTTCAAATGCTAGACCCATAAAAGATAACACAGTGTGCCTTATATAACTAAAGTGAGTGATCACAGCAATATTTCACATGCTAAAGAAGTCCATGATAATTCAAACCATGTTTTTTTTTTTAAATTTAAGTCTATGTCCTAGATTCTTCTCAAGATGGTAAAATATGTGGGAACAGTAAGTCAGTCAAGTTCTAATATAGCTATTACAGCAAGGATGGACCTCAGAATAACTAACGATCACAAAATTCAAGGACAAACTACAATAATTGAGTTTTTCCTGTCAAAGTCTGTACAAAAAGACAACTAATGCTTGTTGACACCAGGAAAAAGATACAGTCAGGAAAGCTTGATCTATGCTTATAGCTCATAAAAACTTGCCATAATATGGATGAAGGACAATCTAGGGAAACATTTGGAACTGGAAGCCATGTCACTTTGACCTGAGGCTAGCTTTTGGTCTTGAAGAACAAAGGGCTCATTATCCAGACCCCAAAAAATATAGATTATGAGAAAAAAAAGTGATCTTATAGAAGTACATTGATGCTAGCCCCGTCAAGAAGTTATGAATCAAGAAATAAGGCTAGAAAAAATGATCAAAGGACACTTAAAAAAAAAAAGTAGATTCAGGGATACTTAAAACAGAAACCCGGAGAAGAGACTAACTCTTAACAAAGCCCCTTAAGAAAATCACAAATTTACCACAAGTTCTATGGAAATTTCCTGAAAGAAATGAAGGGAAGTATAGGGAAGTGTAGTGCCACAAGGGGTTCCATAGAAAGGAGGTGAGAATACAGCAAAATACAAATTTATATATGCAGGAATACAGGAAATGAAAGCACTCACACCTCTGAAACTCAACACTCCATGTTTTAATCCACACACTAGCTCCACACCAATAGCTAAGGTATATAAGATATAGTTTTTACCCAGGGGAAAGTCAAACTCACCTAGCATAAGAAACTAAACAGTCAAAAATAGATTCTGGAAAATGTTATCTTCTTAGAATTCTGGGAACTCATTATTTTCTTCTAGCAGTAAACAGATGGACACCTAGAGCAAAGACCTTGATTACCTCAGTTTCCCTATCTCAAACTTGCTCTTCTCTGAGGCTGTTCCCCTTGCCTGACCTTACTCAAGAATGCTAGAGGAAAAAAAAAAAAAGAATACGAGAGGGAGGGGAATAAGGCAAGGAAGATTTAACTCTTTGCATTCTCTACAGGGAAGAGCAAAGTCTTACTCAAATAACAGAATCTTTGAAAAATGAGACTGCACTAGAGATCAATGATTCCACCAGGGAATAAGAAATACTAAAACAAAACTGAAAGTCTAAAAAACACAAAACAAAACTGTGAGGTAAGTCACTGATATTATGATTCAATGAATTCTAATAAATATTATTTCATTTGGCATATTATTTCAATGTCAGTCATTTAGTCAACAAACATTAAATGTGTGTTTACAATAGGCTTTACAAACACTGTTTACAAAGAAAAAAATAGTCCTTGCCTTAAAGGAGCTTGCATTTATTTTTTGAAATTTTATTTTCCTCCCGATAATATGTAAAAACAATTTTTAATATTCTTAAAAAATTTTTAGTCCCAAATTCTCTTCCCCCCATGCTCTGTGAGATGATAAGCAATTTGTTATAGATTTTACATGTGTAATTATGCAAAATATTTTTCCATATTAGTCCTTTTATGGAAGAAAATTCAAACAAAAAAAGGAAAAAGTGAAACATTAGCATTCTTTGGTCTGGATTCAGTATCCATCAGTTCTTTCTCTAGAGATAGACAGCAATTTGGGGAGATAGATCTAGTAGTGGAATTGCTGGATCAAAGTTTTATAGTTCTTTCAGCATGATTTCAAATTGTTCTCCAGAATGGTTGAAATAGTTCACAATTTCCCCAGAAGTACACTGGTATCACAATTTTCCCACATCTCATCCAGTATTTACCATTTTTCTTTTCTGTCACATTTGCATTTCTCTAATCGACAGTGATGTGGAGCATTTTTTCATTTTTTCACATGACAATAGATATTGTCTGAAACCTATCTTCATATACATCCTTTGACTATTTATCCATTAGGGAATGATTTGTATTCTCTATGTATTTGAGAAATGAGGCCTTTATTAAAGAAACTTAATGTAATTTTTTTTCACAATTATGATTACTGTTAGCAGTAGTAATTAGAGAAGAAAAAGAAATGGAAGGGATTAAAGTAGGAAATGAGAAAACAACTATCACCTTTGTAGACAACATGATGGTATACCTAGAGAATCCAAGAAAATCAACTAAAAAACTAGTAGAAACTTTAACTTTAGCAAAGTAGCAGAATAGAAAATAAACCCACATAAATCATCAGCATTCCTATATGTTTCCAACAAAACCCAGCAGCAAGAATTAGAAAGAGAAACTCCATTTAAAATTACTCTAGACAAGAAGATAAAATACCTGGGAATCTACTTGCCAAGACAAATCCAGGAATTATACAAACATAACTACAAAACATTCTTCACACAAATAAAACTAGTTCTAAACAACTGGGAATACATCAATTGCTTATGGGTAGGATGAGCTAATATAATAAAAATGACAATCCTACCTAAATTAATTTATTTGTTCAGGGTTATACTTGTCAAACTACCAAAACATATTTTTATAGAATTAGAAAAAGATTATTACAAAGTTCATTTGGAAGAACAAAAGATCAAGAATATCAATGGAAATAATGAAAAAAAAAATGAAGGGTGGAGGTCTGGCTTTTACCAGATCTCAAACTATACTATAAAGCAGTGATCATCAAAACTATATGATATTGACTTAGAGATAGAAGGGTAGATCAGTGGAGTAGACTTGGGGTAAATGAAAGCAGCAAAATAGTGTTCGATAAATTCAAAGATCCCAGCTTTTGGGACAAGAACCCATTATTTGACAAAAACTGCTAGAAGAATTGGAAAACACTATGGGAGAAATTAGGTTTAGATCAACATCTTACATCCTATACCAAGATTAACTCAGAGTGGATAAATGACAAATATAAAGAGGGAAATCATAAATAAATTAGATAAATATAGAATAGTATATCTGTCAGATCTATGGGAAAAGAAGGACTTCAAGACAAGCAAGAGATAGAGAACACTACAAAATATAAAATGAATAATTTTGATTATATTAAATTAAAAGGTTTCTGTATAAACAAAATCAATGTAACCAAAATTAGAAGGGAAGCAACAAATTGGGAAAAAAATTTTCTAACAAAAATCTCTGACAGAGGTCTAATAACTCAAATATACAAGGAACTAAATCAATTGAAAAAAAAAAAATTTCCCAATTGACAAATGGTCAAGGGATATGAATAGGCAGTTTTCAGATAAATAAATTGAACTATCAATAAGCACATGAAAAAGTGTTCTAAATCTCTCATAATTAGAGAAATACAAATCAAAACAATGCTGAGGTACCGCCTCATACCTATCAATGATTGGTCAATATGACAGTAAAGGAAAACATTTATTATGTTGGAGAAGATGTGGCAAAATCAGGACACTAATGCATTGCTGATGGAGTTGTGAATTAATCCAGCCATTCTAGAAGGCAATTTGGAATTATGCGCAAAGGACTTTAAAAGAATGCATACCCTTTGATCCAGAAATACCACTGCTGGGTTTGTACCCTAAAGAGATAATAAGGAAAAATATTTGTACAAAAATAATCATAGCCACATTCTTTGTGGTGGCAAAAAATTGGAAAGCGAGGGGGTGTCCCTCCATTGGGGAATGGCTGAGCAAATTGTGGTATATGATGGTGATGGAATACTATTGTGCTGTAAGGATTGATGATCTGGAGGCTTTCCATATGAACTTTCCATAAGAACCTCAATGAACTGATGCAAAGTGAAATGAGTAGAACCAGAAGAATATTGTACAATGTAATTGACCTTGCTACCTAGTAGCAATGCTTGTTGCCAGAACATCCTGAAGAACTTATGTAAAAGAATGCTATCCATATTGAGAGAAAGAACTATGGGGGTTGAAATGCAAAAGAACAGATGACATCACTTATCACATGTTTATATAGATATGTGATTTGGAGACTTAGGTTTTTAAAAAATCGCTCTATAGCAAAAATTAATACTATGGAAATCGATATCAAGTGACAACATTTGTACAACCCAGTGGAAATGCTTGTTGGCTTTGGGAGTGGGGAGGAAAAGAAAATAAATCATATAAACATGGAAAAATATTCTAAAAAAATAAAATAACTCCCCCAATTATGATTACTGTATTTCCCACCATCCTATTTCCCCCCCATTTATCCTACTCTCTTTTTCCTTTAATTTTATCCATTCTCAACATTTTGACCATTATCTCTCCCATTCTGCTCTCTCATCTATTACCTTCCTACTCCCCCTTTCTAATCTCCTTCTCCTACTTTTCTGTAAATTAAGATTTTTATACCTGAGAGTGTAGGTTATTCCTTCTTTGAGTCAATTCTTTTTTTTTTAATTATTTATTTAATTTATTTAATTTAAAATATCTTCCCATGGTTACATGATTCATGTTCTTTCCCTTCCTTCCTTCCTCTCCTGTCCTATAGCCATTGAGTAATTTCACTGGATTTTTACATGTATCATTGATCAAGACTTATTTCCATATTATTTCTACTTGCAATAGAGATCGTTTAGAGTTTACATCTCCAATCATATCCCCCTCAAACCATGTGATCAAGAAAATGTTTTTCTCCTGTGTTTCTGCTTCCACAGTTCTTTCTCTGGATGTGGCTTTGACCCAATTCTGATGAGAGTAAGGGTCACGGTTCTCCTTCCCTCCATTTTAAAAGCTCTTTCATGCCTCTTTTAGGTGAGATAATTTACCCTGTTCTAACTCCCTCTTCTCTCTTCTCCCAGTGTAATCTTTTCTCACCCCTCAAATTTTATTTTTTAGATATCATCCCATCATATCCAACTGTGCCCTCTATGTATATTTCTTCTAATTGCACTAATAATGACTGTTCTTAGGAGTTAAAAGTAGCATCTTCTCATGCAGGTATATAAACAGTTTAACCTTATTGACTCCTTTATAATTTCTCTTTCCTGTTGACCTTTTTATGCTTCTCTTGAGTCTTATATTTGACAGTCAAATTTTCTATTCAACCCTGGTCTTTTTATTACCTCCTCCCTCAAAATGCTAGGCTCTTTGCTTGCTATTAGGAATACAAAGACTCCTGGCCCTCAACAAATTACTTATAAAACATATGAGGGGACTGATATGGGCACATAATTATTTATACAGTTATATAAAGTAACTGTAGGAAGAGGCACTAGCAACTAGAAAGGACATGCCACTTGAACTGAATTTTGAAAGAAACCCAAGATTCTCCAAGGCAGATATAAAAAGAGTCATTACATGTATTTGCCAATTCATTTTTATCGGAGGCTTAATATTGTATTTGGAGAACAACACATAGTCAATAAACATTTATTAAATGCATGGTATGTGCCAGGCACTGTTTTAATTGCTAGGGATACTAAGACACCAAAAAAAGTAAGACATTTCTTGATCTCAAGGAGCTCACAGTGATCTGAAGTAATATACTGGAAAAGTAGGTCAGAGCCTGGTTACTGAGGATTTTAAGTGTCAAACAGATGTTTGAATTTCTTCCTATAGGGAAGAGGCAATCTTCCTGAACAGGAAAATGGCAGCAATTTTGTTCTTTGACAATATCAACTTGGCATCTATGTGGACTTGAATTAGTAAGGGTATTAGTCTCCTGAAGGAGGTACTGAACTCCTGTATTAACTAGCTTTGCAGTAGTTTATGGAGTAAGAGGAATGACATTATAGAGCAGTGATGGGCAACTTTTTGAGCTTGGTGTGTCAAAATTTGCCAAAAAAAAAAACAAACAAGCATAACTCAGGTAGTGTGTCACTTTGGGAAAAAAGCCATAATTTTGTGACATTTATAGTTTAAATAACAAAAATGTATAATTGTAATAAATAACCTGTATTTAATAAACCAAAATAGGCAAATTAATATAAGTAGAATTGTCATCTATAATGCACAGAGTGTCTATGCTACACTACAGCAAATGTTTCATCCTTGGCATGCGGCCCCATACTTCTCTGTATGCAGCTGCATGTCATCGAAAATGGCTACAATCATATGTTTGCCATCACTGTTATAGGCTAATGTGACTTATAATTAATACTTGACTAGAAATGAATGGTGATAGAGAATAAAGAGTTGGTGATTAATGAAAGTTATGAAATTCGACCACAACTGCACAGTCATAATACAATGGAGAGAAGAACTTTGAATAATCATACTGTATATAATCATTTAGGTATCTCAATCAAGACATTTTTGAGTGACTAGGTTGGTATTATAATGATAAATATTAATAATTTGGCCTTTAAAATAACCATCTTGTCTTAAATAGTTTTGTGATCTTGGGCAAATCACACCCTATCACTAGAGCTCAATTTTTATCATCTGTAAGATAAAGTTAGAATAGATAATGTTAGAGTTTTAAAATTCTATTATCTTAGTAGGTTAGTGTTCTAATTTAGTCCCAATAATAAAAAATACAAAATGTACATAATATATTATGCAATGATCTGTAATATGTAACATATATATAGTAAAACTTTTGCATTGCTTTAAATTCTAAAATTTAATGGAACCTAGGGGAAGGAAGCTAAGTCAATAGATTCTTGTATTACTTTAAAAAAAAACCCTTTAAACCCCAACTTTATTTTCTGTCAGAATCAATACCAAGTATCAGTTCCAAGGCAGAAGAAGTTTTAAGGTCAGCAATTGAGATTAAACGACTCACCCAGGGTCATATACCTAGGAAGCGTCTAAGGCTAGATTTGAACCTTGGACCTTTCATCTCTAGGTCTGGCTATCCACTGAGCCACCTAGCTGCCCCAGCCAATGGATTTTTTGCATTTATGTTCCCAGAAAATATCCTTATTCTTTTTTACAAAATAACCACCTATTTACTCTGGTATTTGATAATCAACATTGCCTGGTTAAATAACATTGTACATTAGGTAGGAATATTCTTACAGAAAAAATTTTTTATGTGGCTTGTCTGTTTCAAATTTTTTTTTCAATTAACAGACAATTTCTCTTCCTTCCAACTGTCTCTCTTTCCCCCACTGAGAAAGTGAAAAGCAAAATATTTGCTATAATCAAAACAAATTTACACATTGACCATATAAAAAAAATATGCCTTATTCTGAATCTTGAATACATTTCTTCCCTTTATAGATAGTCTTTACATTTTTTAGTTGACAATCAAGTTGAAATATTCATAGCATGGACCAGATTTGTCAAATAAAATAAAAAAAATCTTAAAAACATTTTTTAAAACTTTGTATACAAATCCAGATCAATGTCCTTACCATCTCCAAGAGGAGGTGAGGGAGACAGTTTAGATCTTATAATTTTGGAAAACATGTTGAAAATAGTTATTAGATGTAATTGGGAAGTAAAATATCTTTGAACAAAAAAAAATTTTGTATACAAAACTGTCCTAGTCATTTGTATACCTCTTATTATTTGTATTGGTCTTCATTTAGAGTCAAAGAGAATAGGGGAGAATGAAAGGCCAGTAAAATGAGACTTGCAACTCTGCTGTAAATCTGTTCAATGGTAATTGCAGAAAAAATCCCTGAATGTTTTTAGTGCAACACATTAATTTGTCTTTTTTGGGGGGGGCACTGATGTTCTATGTAACTTTTTCCAGGGATACTTGATAACTCTGCTTTTTAAAAATCCTCTATAATCTCAGATTATATTATTTATATATACTTTGATTTATATATACTATGATATAAAATTCTGCCCCCTTATAATAGTCATCTTGACTTCCTACAGTGGCTGAGTGTGAATTTGAATTTAAACCACATGTAAGATGTGCCTAAAGACTGAAAAAAAAAAGATAAAAAAGAAGAAAGAAAAGAAATTTTCACAAGGTTTAAGTTTAGGGGGTAGGAAGTGGGAGGGAAAAACTGCAAAGACTCATACTCTCAGTGTCCTGATTTGTTCTGTTTTCTCTATTCCCTTCTGTGAAAGAGAACTCTTTATTGTCTATCCTGAATTAACATTAACTTAAGTACCTCACTAGATTGTGAAGACAGGATTAACTCTAATTTAAGACTGAATCAACACAAACTTGAACTAGTTGGAGGAGCTAGCAAAACCACATAGTGGATTCACACCCTCAGAAACTCAGTCAGCCCAGATGAGTATTCACATTTCCAGAAGATGAATTTTAGAAAATTCACACCCTTAGAGGAGAACTTAACCTTCAGAAGATGAGAACTTAAGCTTCAGAAGGTGAGAAGTTGATCCCACAAACACTGACCTGCCCCCTTCTTCCCCCAAGGCAGTGCTAGACAATTTGGAAACTGTGATTGGCCCCTGTGAAGAGAGGAAGGCACAAGGAGCCACCATAAAAGCCACGAAATCCTTCAGCTTGAGGCAGATTGTCTTTGAGAAGATAGTCTAAAGAGAGTGTCTTCTGGAGTTAGTCTTCAAAGGAGCTTTGCTGGAGACTTTGGCTTGGATCATGGACTTTAAGCTTGATTTCAACTTAGACTCTGAGTCTTGAACTACTTCGTTGGGTTACTTCCTAGTTTTTGGAGGAGGCCATTGTGGTTACTCACAAGAAACTCAAGATACAAAGTAAACCTATGAAATGAACAATCTTTCTACTGTTTTTTTTTATTTTTTATTATGAACACAACAAATATCAACAAAACGAATATTTGGGCAAAGTAAACTTTCTTTGTTCAATGACTTACTAGTGCCTCAAATTATTTTTGTCACATCTACAAATGTATGTAGACTAGGAATCTCTATTATGTGTTTAAAATCTTTTTCATTATCACTCATGAAATTTTTTTTTAACATTTATTAATATACATTTTTAACATGGTTACCTGATTCATGCTCCTCCTATCCCCTTCACCCCCCCCCCAGGCCCCCCACCCATGGCCGATGCGCATTTCCACTAGTTTTGTCATGGAAATTTTGTTTTGCATTACTATCAACACTTACTACTCCTCTTTGCCTATAACTTTCTAATCCAAAAATGAAAGCTCTCTCATGTAATAAACATGACAATATTATACACTGGACATGTCTAAAAATTTTTTTCCTTTCTATACCATCAACTTTTTTCATTACCCTTTTTCTATCACCTCTGTTAAGAGGTAAGGAAACATACTTCATTAGTCCTGGGGATTCATGATTGGTTGCTACTGAAAAAGGTAATACTGGGAATGGGGAACAAATAGTATGTAATGGGGAGATTAAGCAGTAGCACCCAGGCTGTGTACATAGACCAGATTTCTGTAAGTCATTCAAAGTTGTTTTCATTGTCATCAGTACATGTATAGTTCTCCTGGTTCTATGCACATTATATTGCTATAATGTTTATCCACTTTGTTGGTAGTTGTTTGAGGAAATTAGAAAAAATTGGACTGTTTCTCCTTTAAAAAAAATCTTTGGGGTATATGCCTTTTATTTTAATTGCTAGGTCAAAATGTATGCATAATTTAATGACTTCTTGGGTTGAGTTAAAAAATGTTTTCCAAAGTGGTCATCCCAGTCTTTAAATTAGTAACAGAATGCTCCTTGTCAATAGTAATATATGTGTATATATATATATATGTATATATATATATATATAACCCAAGGTTATAACATATCTTTTTTTATATGTATTCTGTATATACCTGTATATGCTTGCTATGTCCAACATTAAAATGAAAATTCCTTGATAGAGGTTATTTCACTTTGGTCTTTATATTCTCCTACTAGAAAAGTGAATGGCTACCCAACTGACAAATGATCAAAGGATATCAACAAACAGTTTGTAGATGAAGAAATCAAAGCTATCAATAATATGAAAAAATTTTCTAAATAACTCTTAGTTAGAGAAATGCAAATTTAAACAACTCTGAGATACCACCTCGCATCTATCAGATTGGCCAATATGACAGTAAAGGAAAGTGATAAATGTTGGAGGGGATGTAGCAAAATTGGAACACTAATGTTCCACTAATTGGTGATCCAACCATTCTGGAGGACAATTTGGAACTATGCCCAAACGACTATAAAACTGTGCATATCCTTTGATCTAATACCATTATTAGGTCTGTATTCCAAAGTGATTTTTTAAAAGGGGGAAAGGATCTACTTGTACAAAAATATTTACAGCAGCCCTTTTTGTGGTGGCAAAGAATTGGAAATTGAAGGGATGTCTATCAATTGGGGAATGACAAAAAAAAATTGTGGTATATAACAGTGTTGGAATACTATTATGTTATAAGAAATGATGAACAGGATGATTTCAGAATAAGCTAGAAAGACTTATATTGATGCAGAACTAGAACATCATTGTATACAGTAACAGCATTCTTGTGGGATGATCAATTGTGATAGACTTAGCTACTTTCAGCAACACAATGATCTACTGACAATTCTGAAGGATTTATGACAAAGAATGTTATCCACCTCCAAAGAAAGAACTATTGGAGTCAGAATGCAGATCAGAGCATACTATTCTTCACTTTAGATTATTTGGGTTTTTATTTTATGAATATTCTCTTACAACAATGAGCAATATGGAAATAGGTTTTGTGATAATACATGTATAACCCAGATCAAATTGCTTAACATCTCTAAGAGCAAGGAGGGAAGGGAAAAAGAGAGATAATTTGGATCTTAGAATTTCAGAAAACTTATGTGGAAAATTATTACACATATATGGTAAAATAAAATAACTTTATAAAAAGAAAAAAGTCAGTGGTACATAGGTGCTTATATAAGTGAATAAACATTTATGAAGTGCTTAAGTGGGTATACAAAGAAAGAACAAAATTGTTCCCTGCCTTAAAGGAGGTTACATTCTAATAGGGGTGACCATATATACAAAAATCAATATTTATGAGATAAAAACAAAGTTGGTAAAAGGTAACCTTAGAGAGGAAGGCACTAGCAGCTAATGGAGAAAGGGTTTTGAGCTCAATCTTGAAGGAAGCCAGGGAAGAGACAGAAATGAGGGAGAAAATCTTACAGATATCTAGGGTAATCAATCAGCATAAAGTCATGAAGAGGATAGCTATAACATAGTGTTTGAGGAACAGTACAGAGGCAAGACAGTC
Source organism: Gracilinanus agilis (assembly GCF_016433145.1). Taxonomy (NCBI): domain Eukaryota; kingdom Metazoa; phylum Chordata; class Mammalia; order Didelphimorphia; family Didelphidae; genus Gracilinanus; species Gracilinanus agilis. The sequence goes on from NC_058133.1 coordinate 244,538,799, forward strand.
GAACTTGGAAAAGTGTGTGACTAGAAGTAATAAGTCCAAAAACTGAAAGGGGTTGGAAGAGTTTTATGCTGAAAATTATTTCATATTTGCTCATAGAGAGATACATAGGGAGACACTCAAGTTTAATGAGTAGGAGAATGACATGGTCTAAACCCACACTTTTAGGAAAATCACTTTGGCAGCTATTTGAAAGACATATACAAATGATGAGAAGCAGGGATCTCCCTGGCTCTCCAATTAGAACCAGGCAAGAGCTTGTAAAGGAGTAAATGAAGGTGGTATTTGCATATGTGGAAAGAATGGGGTGTAGCTGAAAATTTTGTAGAGAAACAATTACATTTGGCAACTGATTATTCAATGTGAGGTAAAGGAGAATTAGGAATCAAGGATGACAAAAAGGATGAGAGCCTTTGTGACTAGGAGGATGATGGTGATTTTGACAGTAATAAGGAAATTCAGAAAAGGTGTAGGTTTAGGAGAAAAGATAATTAATTCTGATTTGGATATGTTCCTGAAACAACTTCCTGATCTCTACCCTCCACCAAACAGAAAAAGAAAAACAAAAAACAAAAAACAAGCCAACAATTTGAGCCACCCTAATCTTTTCTGATATGGCTTCCTGGCCTGGAAGAATACAATATCCCAGCTATATATGTTGTCAATATCTCAGACTTGGTGGGTGCCTAAAACCACATGAGTCAACATACCCCTAGCTATGTAACCCAGTTTGCCTAGCTCCGTGATGGCAAACCTATGGCATATACCGAAAAGGGCACACAGAGCCCTCGCCCTCTCCATGCACTTGAGGACATTCCTTACTTCATCCACCCCTCTGCCCAGTTGCCCAAAAGGAGCAGTTCCTCCCTCCCTGGTCTGGGGTAAGGAGCTTAGGGGAGGGAGTAAGATGTGGTATGTGCGCATAGTACTCACATGGTGAAGAGAGAGGAAAGGAAGGAAGGAAGGAAGGAAGGAAGGAAGAAGGAAAGAAGGAAAGAAGGAAAGAAAGAAAGGTTTAGCTGAGGAAGGGATGATAGTAGAAGAACATGGTAACATCTAGTGATGACTTTTTTAAGAATGGGGGAGAGATGTGGACATGTTTGTAAGCAGCAAAGAAAGAACCAATATGTTAGGAAGAGATTGAAGATTTCAGAGACAATGGGGACAGTGATTGTTGGGGAGGATATGATGGGAAGGATAGAAAGGGGTGGGATTAAGGATGAATGTAGAGAGGCTGACCTTGGCAAGCAGAAGGGTATCTCATAATAAGATCTGAGTGAAGGAGAATATAAAAGGGAAAGAGGTATGTAAGATGATGAGGAGAAATGGTGGAATTCTCAGTGAATAGCCTCAACTTTTCTGGTGCAGTATGGAGGAAGGTCTCGACCTGAGAGGGTGAAAGGATAAGTGTGGGAAAAGAGATGAGAATGTTTGAAGCAGTCAATGAACTGAGTAGTACAGGGAATGTTCTAGTGAGATCTCAGTTAAAACTGGCTAGCATGAATATGTAGTTGTATCCAGTCAGTATGGTTTTATTTCTTTCAACAGGATGTGAGTAAGAATAAGGAGGTGGATAGTGAGATTAATATAAAGTTGGTGTTTGGCATTCCTTCATTCTCTCATGCTGAGAGTGCTGCTGACAAAGATAGTTAAAGGTTTCAAGTATATCCCCTAGGTTTTGTCACTGCCCTCATTTATCCAGTCTGTATTGTAGTTGTACCCTAGAAAGTATCAAGTCTTCCTTTGGGCAGGCATTAGCTGTAAGTGATATGTTCTTGAATAGGAGGATTCTATGTCTTGGTGTGTTATTTTGGGACAAGTCTAGCAGTGTTGTTGCTCTCAGAATATATAAAAGCCTAGCAAGAAGGTGAGAGGTAGTGTTTCATATCAAACTCTAAATCTCCAGGGAGCCAAGGTAAAGAAGGGAGGTAAAAGACAATATGTTTTGACCCACTGAAAATTAGTTAGGAGCAGGGTTTAGCTGTGGGAGCCTCTAGGCAAGAAATAGCACCTGGTAAGGAGTGAAAAGCTGGATGGTGTATTCCTACCTACTTAGAGCTAACAGTGAGCATAATCTGGCCATGTGGTGACATCTGGAAGCCTAGAAAGTGTAGGGAAGAGGAGGGAGGTAGTTAATTAAAGCCTTCTGATCAACTAAATAAATAAAATTTAGAAACAAATATGTATGGCAGCCTAGTGTTTGATGCTTTATTCAAAATAAAAACTCCATGGAAATTCAGAAAGCATTTTGCTGGAAAATAACTATCAACATCCTATGTTTTATCTCACCATAAATTCAAAAGTATAAAAGATGTAAATATAAATTTACACCAAAAAAATGAGAAGAGATGAGAAGGTTGTATCTTTCACAACTGTGTATGTTGGAAAAATTGCTAACTAGACTAGGGATAAAGAGGTAAAAAAACCCCAAACTGCCTTGGTTATAAAAAAATTAAAAATCTTTCACAGAAATGAAATTAGTGCAGCTAGAATAAGAATATATAGATCTGAGGAGACATTACTTTAAATATCTCCGAATGAAATCTGACATTGAAAATTTATAGGCATTTGCCATAAATCTCAAGATCATTTAAGAATCCTCTTGTGGCAGACTAATTTTAAAAATTTTTCAAAAGAAGAAATACAAAACGTGAATTACAACCAAAAAAGTTTTAAGTCACTAATCACAGAAATGAAAGTTTAAACGAACATTATAAAGTTATCTGCAAAAATACTAAAATAAGGGAAAATTCATTGTATGTGGTAATATAGACAAAAGCTTATTAATAACTGAAGACATTGTATATTGTTTCAACAGTTCTGGAAAAACATTTTGGAAAGTTTATATTCTTATAGAGACAGGAAGAAAAGATTCATACAGACAAATATTTTAAAAGCAGCATTATCTGTGTAAAAGTAACTGAAAAAAATATGGTATATGAATGTGACAAAATATTTATTATGCTATGAGGTCAAATGTGAGGATTTCTGAGAAACATAGGAAGGCCTGAATTAATTCATGAAAAGAGAAGTAGGTCCAAAACAAAAACATACACAGCAAAATGCAATTAAAGACAACAGAGAAAAACAACAAAACATTGGTCAAATACAGCCATTATTGTTAGTTGATTTGTTGCCCTTCAGACATGAAGAGGAACAAAACGTCAGGGTCAATACAATGTGTCCAACAGTGGCTGATTAGACCAATATGAGTTCAGAAAACTACCATAGGTTGGGAACAAATAGGCCATATGAACATTTGGAATGGAGATGTCTCTAAATTTCTGCATCTCACATTTCTTTAAAATCACAGATCACAGTGCCTTATTTGATGTGGGCATGCTATGCAGAACAGTCCTATGCCAGTGTCTCTCAAACCTCCCATCTCACAATCAATACTAAAATTCTTCAAGAGACCATGAATGTTTTTGTATTGCTCCCTCTGACCCCAGAAGGAGTGCTTGCTTTTGGTGAGTTCTCTGAAAAATAGTCTTTAAGGCATACATATGCTTGTATGTTTAGCATTCAAACAATATGGCCAGTTATGCTTTCTGCAGCAGAGTTCAAATTTTGGCAATTCAGCCCAAGAAAGAACCTCAATGTCCAGTATCTCATCCTGCTAGGTGATCTTCAGAATCTTCCTAAGACAATTCAAATGGAAACAATTCAGTTTTCTGTCATAACTATGAATGTAAACGGGATTAACTCACTCATAAAATGGGACTGGATAGCAGAGTGGATTAAAAATCAGAATCCTATGATATGTTGGTTATAAGAAATACAGTTGAGGTAGGTAGACACACATAGAATCAAATTAAGAAGGTGGAGCAGAATCTAAAGGGCTTCAATTTAGATTTTAAAAAGCAGGAGTAGCAATCATGATCTCAGACAAAGCAAAGGCAAAAATAGATTTGATTAAAAGAAGATAATTATGTCCTGATAAAAGGTAATGAATGTATGAAGTAACATCAATACTTAAGATATATGCATCAAATGGTATATAACCTCCAGGTTTTAAAGGAAAAACTAAAGGAACTTAAGGAGGAAATAGACAATAAAACTATACTAGTAGGGGACTTCAATATTCCCCTATCAGAACTAGATAAATCTAACAAAAAAATATACAAGAAAGAATTAAAGGAAGTAAATAAAATTTTAGAAAAGTTATATTTAATAAATATCTGGAGAAAACTGAATGGGGATAAAAAGAAATACATCTTCTTTTCAGCAGCACATGGTACAAACAGAAAAATTGACCATGTACGAGGGCATAAAAACTTCACAACCAAATGCAAAAAAGTAGAAATAATAAATGCAACTTTTCCATATCATAATGCAATAAAAATGATAAACATTCATGAAAAGGCAAATTTAAAAGTAATTGTAAATGAAATAATCTAATTTTCAAAATGGGAGGATGAAAAAATAAATTATAAAAACGATAACTGATTTCATTAAAGAGAATGACAATAAGGAGACAACATTTAAAAATTTATGGGATACAGCCAAAGCAGTACGGAGGGGTAAATTTATATCCCTGAATGCTTATTGCAATAAAATAGACGAAAAGCAGATCAGTAAATTGGGCTTTCAGTTGAAGCTTGCTCCTGCTAAATTGTTTCAGGTAGTATGGTCAGATTTTCAAATGCCATAAGATTGTGACTACTACTGTCACAATACAACCATTATAAATTAATTACATAATAAATATAAATTAATATGTCCCCAAATAATTTCACCTTCAGAAATTTATGAGAGGCAGAAATAATGTTTTAAAAAAACAACAACAAACACTCCTGCCCCCCCTTACCTTCCACCTTAGAATCAATACTATGTATTAGTTCTAAAGCAGAAGAGCAATAAGTGCTTTGTCCAGGATCACAGCTAAGGTAGAAATAATGTTGAGGAAATAGGAATATGTTTTGAAACTTTTCAAAAGGGTACCAAAATCTCATTAAATATTGACCAAATAGTCAAAACATATATTTAGGTGCTAATTTTGGGGCAGAGAAATGAGAAGTCAAGGTTAAGTCAATGGTATTGGGAGCCTCACTTGTCATCAAGTAGGGAAAGAGTAGGACAGAGATTTCCTAGCTATTAGATATAAAGTATGTCAGATTTCACTCTTCCTCAGGGAAGCAAAGCCAGAGGGGCAAAAAATTGCTCTAGATCCATGATGGTGAACCTAAGGCACATGTGCAAAAAGGGGCATGCCTGCAGTCTCCCACCAGAGTTTGTAATTAGAAAGTCAGAGGGACTCTGGGAGGAATTATTCTCCTCCCCCTCTTCATGAGCCTGAGGACATTCCTCTCTTCCTTCACCCAGCCCTCTGCCCAGTAGCTCAGTGGGAAGGCTTCCTCCCTCCCCGGTCTAGAGAAAGATACTGGCTGGTGGTGGTGGTGGAGTTCACATGCTGCATGATTTGTGTAGCACAAATGGAAGCTTATTAAATCTGTAGTGAAGGTGATTACCATGGTGAGGTTAGAGAGGAGCTAGGTTTGAGGGTAATATAGCTCACAGAATGACACATACTTGGAGGGGAACAGAGCACTCGGGCCACTCTCCTCTCCCTCTTCACATGCACCTCTCAATCACCCACCCCTTTGCCCAGCAGCCCAAGGGTAGTGCTGCTTCCTTCCCCTATCTAGGGCAGCGGTGGGGGGGGGGGGGGGGAAGAGGGGAGCACTGTGTGGTACTCAGGGTGTGTATGTGTGGCAATTAATCTCTGGGGGGTTGGCACAGCAGTAGGTCTGGGGGTGGGAGCAGAGCCTGGCACTCTGTCTCTAAAAGGTTCACCATCACTGCTCTAGATCCTTCTACCCCCAAATTTATTAATCTGAAAACACTAAATTAGGTTTTCTTTCAAGGCTGGACACAGATTGTATGTTTTCAGGATGACCTATATCATTCAACAGAGTATACAATGTCGAAAATACCACTGTTTGGGGAAACAGTAATTCATTCAGTAGTAAAAGACTTGGTTCCTCTGATCAAATCAATGATCTAAGACAATTCCAAAGGACTCAGGATGAAAAAAATGCCATCCACTTCCAGAGAGAGAACTGATGAATTCAGTGCAAATTGAAGTATAACTTTCTGATATTCTTTATTTTTGTTGCCTTTTTTTGGTGATATGGCTAATATGGAAATAAGTTTTGTGTGACTTCACATGTATAATTGCTATTATTTTGCTTGTCTTCTCAGTACAAAGAGTTAGGATAGCAGGAAGAAAGAATCTGTAACTTAAAATTTTAAAAGAAAATCACATTTAAGATAAATAATTTTTAAAAGAAACTATAAGTGAGAATCAGAGAAGTAATTAGAGAAAAAGGTGCTATAAAGGGTGGCTGACTGGTAAATACTTTGAGGATATAAGTCTAAAATATTTGTAAAGGTAATGACAGCACAGTTACATATGCAGGCAATTATGACTCATAATGCAATAAACTGAAACCTTAAGTTCAACCCAAGAGTCCCAACTCTTCTTCTGTTGAATTTTTTCACTATTCTGAGTATTGTTAAGAGTTTTGTATCAGTAGTTTCAGTAATACAAGTTCTTAGAGGGAATTCATAATTCAAGAAATGAAGACAGAACAGCACTCATTTACAAGTACAGGTAGGGTTTTTTCTTTGGCTGCTGACCTAGAAGGTGTATGCTAATAGCTATTCAGGATGATTCCTAATAGTGTTCAACCCTACAGAGTAGCCTAAAGTATATTATCTACTTCTAACAGTATCTTCTGCCAAGAAAATCAGATTATGGAATAAAGTATCAGGATTCTAGTCTATTTCATTTTCTTGCTTTAATCCTCTCTGGAATGAATCCTGTTCCCATTTTGGTACTGCTAGAGGGGTTATTAGAAACAGGTAATCTATTGTAATTCAAACAGTAATTTAAATAAGAGATTGGATTTTGACAGGTAGGACACTAAGAAAAACAACACATACAAAACCACTTTCTGAGGACAGCTGGGTGGCTCAGTGGATTGAGAGCTAGGCCTAGAGATGGGAGGTCCTGGGTTCAAATTTGGCCTCAGACACTTCCTAGCTGTGTGACCCTAGGCAAGTAATTTAACCCACATTGCCTAGTTCTTGCTGCTCTTCTTGTAATCAATACAGAGTACTGATTCTAAGATGGAAAGTAAGGGTTAAAATAAACCCCTCAAAACCATTTTCTTTTCTTGGAGGAAAGAAGGAAAGGAAAATGTATTCTAATGCCTTTATTTTATTTTATATATACATATATGTGTATATCAGTATGTATAATATGTATATACACACATATTTACAAATATATAAACACATATGTATGCCAAAAGCACACTCTCTTTACAAAATTAGTAAAATTCATTACTAATCCATATCATAATTATGATTTTTCTCATTTAGCCCTATCCTTGCCAATTAACAATAAAAATTAAATTCTCAGTAGAGTATTTCATTTCTAACTATTTATATAAATGTATCATAATGCTGTGGCAATTATAGGTATATGTTCCTGATGTGTGGCATAATAATAGCTAACTATATATGTTTGCAAAGAGATTTATGTATATTATCTCATTTTATCACATCCACCCTAGGGAGTAGTTGGTATTATCTGCATTTTGTAAATAGAGAAACTGATACACACAGCAATTAGTGATTTTTCCAGTCATAAGACTAAAAACTGCCTGAGGATGTAAATTCCAGTTTTCTTAACTCCAAGATCAGGATTCTATTCATCTTGCCATTTAGCTGCCTCAAGTGCAGCTAAGAGAAGAGAATAAAATTATTCTCCTAGCACCAGCTGTTCAGCATTTCCCTATAATCAATAGGCTTCCTCCTATAGTTGGAAAAGAAGAGAAATGTTTGTAACATCTGAAAGAGAGAGTAATGTATCACTGTTTATGTCTGGCTTGCTCAAAATTGTTCAGTTGATTCAGGCATATCCAACCTTCATGACTCCAATCTGGGATTTTCTTGGCAAAGATCCTAGAGTAGTTTGCTATTTCTTTTTCCAACTCATCTCACAAATGAGGATGATGAGGCAAACAGGGTTATGTAACCTCATCCAGGGTCACATAGCTAATAAAGAATCTGCAAAAGGAAATTTCCCCTCCCTTCTTTTTACTACATGTAGCTGGTGTGAGTTTCCGGGCATGAGCCCGGAAGCAGGGGCTGTCAGGGAAATCACTGGATAAATTTAGTCACGAGGGTAGAAAAAATGAAAAATGAGCAACGGAGTCAAGAATATCAAGAGACCAGGAGGGCAGGATGATCATCCCTGGACTGCTCCCCACGCCCCGGGCGGCACAGACAAAACGAAAAGCCACAATTGGTTCCTGAGATGTGATGTGTAAGACTTAGTGGGCAGAGAAAGGATTTTATAAGAAGGAGGCAAAGAAGTGGTCTCTTGGCTTGGGTGTTGATGATGCTGGTTGAACTTGCTGGTGTGTAGCTAGGAGGCCATTATGTTGGCCTCAGGATAATCAGCTAAGGCAGCAATAAGGAAAGTACTCTATATCTTTCTCCTATTTTCCCTTTTGTTCTTCCTGCTACCTTTGAATTAATAAAATTATTACTCTTAGCCAGTCTCCTAATTTTAATCCTTAAATATCTAAGGCTGGATTTCAGGTCCTTCTGACTTTAGGCCTTGTGCTCTGTGCCACCCAGCTGCCCTGCTCAAAATTAGACTTATAGTTGCAAATTATGCTTGTGAAGTATGTTTTAACATTTAGTTTAGTACAATAAACAGAGCATGGTAATGATTATCAAAAGATATAAATTCTGTCAATAACTAGCACTTTGATCTTGGGAAAATAACAACCTTTAAACAAACTGAGCTGTTTCATCTTTAAAATAAGGAAGGAAAAGAAGGGAAAGTGGAAGATCTTTAAGATTCCTTCAAGTTATAATGATCTAAGATTCTATTAACAGTTATAGAGCTTGGACACTATATTTTTAAGCAACAAGTTTTATGTTTTTCTCTTTCTTTATATTGACATAAAACCTGTAAGTGGAGTTATATTTTCAATAGCTAAACACCATTTACAACTCTTACACTCTTGTAGATATATCTAATTGTTGTACTGATAATTATACCATGTCTAATATTAATGTTTTGTATTAACAATTTGCAAGTAAAGGTTTTATGTACTAATATGCTAAATATCAGAAAACATTGCATTTCCATTGGAATTGTCTTTATACTGACTGATAAGGGATACTCCAATTCTAAAATCATTACCAGTTTTAATAAATTAGTGTTTGGTTTTCCTAGAGCGGATGTGATAAACAACTTTACAAGCTATTTTATCCTTCCTTTGTGTTTTTCTTTTATTTAGAGAAAAGTACTGAAGCTGCTTATTTCTACAATAATAACTACATACATTCTTGCATATAGGCCACAGATTTTTTTTTCCCTCTCTGACCTGCACAATTACTCTTTTGGCTTTGTGTTTGAGTTTTTAGCATTCTTTCCTATTACTCTCCAGACACACTCTTCTACAGTAGAAGATTAAAAAAAAAAATTTTTTTTTAACCCTTACCTTCCATCTTAAAATCAATACTATGTATCGGTTCTAAGGCAGAAAAGTGGTAAGAGTAGGCAATGGGGGTCAAGTGACTTGCCCAGGATCACACAGCAAGGAAGTATCTGAGCTAGATTTGAACCCAGGACCTCCCATCTGTGGGCCTGGCTATCAATCCACTGAGCCACCCAGCTTCCCCCTACAGTAGAAGATTTTTAAAAAAGATACCACTTCGTTGAGAGAATTCACAGTTCATGAAATGATGACATAGAACGCCATCTACTATATGCCAGGCACTGTGCTAAGTGCTTTAAGAATACATCATTTTATCCTCACAGCTAAGGAGAGGATGCCATACCAGGGATATTGTCAGAGTGATGAGTGGTATTAGGTCTTAACCTGTTTGCCCCCCAAAAAGGTGTATGTTCTGAAGCAAGCAATAGCAATGTGGCTCAGACCCTCAGATGCAGAGAGGGAGTTCTGTTCCAACTTCTAACTCAATGAAGGCCACAGAAGACGAACAGGGCAGAAATCCCAGACCTAAGGAAGCTAGCTAGCAGTTCTATTACTCTGAATTATTACAACATCCCAGCTGGCTAATAATGGCTGAGTTCAACAATATAATGCCTTAGGTTAGGAATAGAGCTCAGATTAGGAGGGGAAGTGATCAGATTTTTCCCTGTGTGCATGTTGGGGACACTAATAGTTTACAAATCACCAGTCTGAGACCTCTGAGATACTAGAATAATATAATTCCAATAAAGCAGCAACAGGACTGTCCTAGTCCTTCCCTATGGAATTGTGCAGACTCTGGCTCTAACATAAAATTTTATGTCAAGAAGTAGGCTGGAAAAATGAGCAAAAAAAATAATCCCACCATAAAGAACTATTATGATAAGGGTAATGTTCAAGACCTAGACTCAGAAGAAGAGAATGCCTTAAAAAAAATCTACAATCAAACTCTCAAAGGAAAACATAGGTTGGACACAAATTCAATTAGAATTACTTAAGAAATGAATCAAGATTTTTTTTTAAGTTGAAAATTTTTTTGGAAATGAAATGAGAATGCTAGAAGGAAAAAAGGAAAAGAAACAAGTAATGAAGAATTGGAAAAGGAATTAGAAACTTAGAAAAAGAGGTACAAAACCTTGCCTGAATAAAAAATGCCCTGAAAATTAGAAATGGACCAAACAGAAGACTATCAGACAACAAAAAATAGACAAGAAAAAATATTAAAATAAAGTCAGAAGACTGGTTTAAAAGAAGAAGCATAAAGTATCCCATAGCAAAAATAACTAACCTGGAAAAACATATTGAGGAGTAAAGATTTAAGAATCATTAGACTATGTGAACCATGATGAAAAAAAGTCTAGATAAAAGAAATCTTAAGAAAAATGCTCAGATATCTTAAAACCAGAGGGTGATGTAGAAATAGAAAGAATCCTCTAGTCACCTCCTGAAAGAAATAATAAAATGAAAACTCCCAGGAATATAAAAATCAATATCCAGAATTCATAGATCAAAGAAAAAATAGCATGCACATCAAGAAAGATGTAATTCAAGCACTATGAAGCCACAGTCAAGATATCACATGATTTGGCAAACATAATTATGAAGGTATATAAACCCTAAAATACCTTAATACCAGAAGACAAAGGAATAACTCCCAACAAAACTGAATATAATTATACAGAAAAAAATATTGATCTTTAATGAAATAGAAGACTTTCAGAGACTCCTGATGACCAAAGTTGTATAGAAATTTTGAAGTTCCAACATAATTGTGAAAAGAAACGTAAGGTAAAGATGAACAATCATAATGTTAACAAGGATAAACAGCTTACACGCTAAAATGGAGAGATTATACATGTCTTCTCTGAACCCTATCACCATCACAGATTATAGAAAGAGTCTAATTAAAGACCTGCGAGTGATTCTACTAAGTCTTGATCTTAAAAGAAGAATGGAAAGAGAGGAATATACTAGGTTAGGGGGAGAAAGGAAAGGAAAGTTAGGGGAAATTATTTCACATATTCAGAGTACACAAGTAGTACACTCTGTGTAAAAAAAGTGTGGCAGCAAGAGACACTTGACCCTCTCATCTATGGTTTTCAAAAGGTTGCTTATCTTTCCTTTCTGAAAAGGTCCAATGACATCATAGGGAGTATTAACTGGATTTACATGAAGCAAAGTTGCACAGAATCATTAGCCTCACTTGTTTCCAGAGGCATCCAAGTCCAGTAGCAAGACAAAAGTCAGGACTGGGTTGGTCCAGGAAAGCTTAGGCATGCTACAGCTTAAGAGCCACAGATTAAGAATTGGGTGAAAAGTAGACAATAAAGATAGATGAACAGCCCTGAAACAAACCCTCATACCACAAGTATTAGTCCTCCCTGAACACCCCTCATAGAGATACATCAACAAAATAAATACTGTGATTCGCTAGCTATGAAACTCCTACTTACTCTCAAAGATTTCAATGTTCACCAGCCACTGTGTTCAATTAATTTGCTATCTTCTCTTCTAAGAGCTTAGTTTTGGGAAGGTCACAATAGCAGCTCTTTCTCCAATTATAATATAGGGAAGTAAAATAAGAAGTAGGAGAGGACAGAGAGAGAGTTCAAGGGATCCCTAGGTCTAGTAATGGGTCTGAAGGTCTAGTCTAGAAAAATGGTGGCAGAGTAGAAGCAGCTTGCTAAACCTCTCCTAACCCACACAGATAGGACTCCTCAAGAGGACATAAAAACAAATCCAGACGAATGAAAGGACCCCACAACAGGGTGCAGCATTGAAGGTGTGTGGGATCGGGGCATTTCCATACTATAAGGGGGTGAAATAGTTCTCACTAAAACGCAAGCTGAGCAACCCCACCCCCCACAATGCCAAAGCCAGCACACAAGAGTTAGAGCAAGTTTGGGGCATTCATTAAGTTCTTGGCAGCTACCTGGGATCACCAGGGCCTGCTCCTGAGAGCAGCAAGACTTAAGACTCCAAGAGGCTAAAGAACGCATGGACTTTGAAGGTCTAATAACTGCCTAGGAACCATTCTTTGTTACCAATTTAATGTTCAGTTCTTCCTCACAGCAAATGCCATGGACCAAAAAAAGAAAAAGTTTGAAAAAGGCCTGAAGTAATCAGTAAATATTTGTTGACTTCATAGAAAAAAATTAAAACATTCTGCTCGAAATTTTTAGACTTAACCCTTCTGAATGCTTTTTATAGTATTTTTATTTACCGAGCTAGAAAGAATCATATCACTATAAAATTCTTTTTTTTTCCTATTCAAATTTCTTGAAGAAGCAACTGATATCAAATACTACACTATGCCCATAAGAGAGAATTTCCTGGAAGATTAGGCTTGAGATCCAAGTACATAAGAACACTGAACTTAGAATTAAGAAGACCTGGATTCATATCCTGCCATAGATATTTAAAGAGGTTGTATAACCCTGAGCAAGTTACCTAACCTATTTGATTTGATGTCAACTAAGATTCCTTCCAGATCTAAGTTAAGACTTTACCCTGTGATGTCACTGGACCTTTTTGAAACAAAAGATGGAACAACCTTTGAGAAATCTAAGACACATTTTGTCACAAAGCTTATGTGTTTCTATGTTCACTTTGGCCTTAAGAGCCAAATTAATGATTTTGGTTTCCACTCTGCAGGCAGATCTCTAATTAAGGAGTGAGGAATATACTAAGAGAAAGAGGAATGGGAGAAGGGCACTTAAACCTTACTTTCATCAGAATTGGCTCAAAGAGGGAATAACATACACTCATCTGGTAAAGAAATCTATCTTAACTTACAAGAAATTAGGAGGGGAAGCTAGAAAAGAAAAGGGTGAGGCACACTAAGGAAAGAAAGGGTAGAATGGAAGAGGAAGTGGTCAGAAACAAAACACTTCTAAGGATGGACAGTGTGAAAGGAGAAAGAGAGTGTCATAAAACAAAAAGCAAAACAGGAGAACCTTGTACAATAGTCATCTAAATCAGCTGGCACTGGTTAAAAAACAGATAGATCAATGGAACAAACTAGACAAGGGAGAATAAAAAGCAACAGGAACCAAGTGTTTGATAGACTGGAAAAGATAAATCACACAGAAAACAACCACCTTATTTGACTAAAAAAATATTCTGGAAAAACTGTAAGGCAGTCTAGCATAAATTAGTTTTAGATCAATACCTTTACCACATTGCACAATACTTTTTTTTTAACGTAAATTTTTTTAGAAAAATTTTCCATGGTTACATGATTCATGTTCTTACGTTCCCCTTCACACCCCCAAAAACCCCCTCCCCCATTGCTGATGCACATTTCCACTGGTTTTAATATGTGTCATCTATCAAGACCTATTTCCATATTATTGATAGTTGCATTGGCATGGTTGTTTCGAGTCTGCATCAACCCATGTGTTCAAGCGGTTGTTTTTCTTCTGTGTTTCCTCTCCTGTAGTTCTTCCTCTAAATGTGGGTAGCGTTCTTTTCCATAAATCCCTCAGAATTGTCCTGGGTCATTGCATTGCTGCTAGTAAAGAAGTCCACTACATTCTATTTTACCACAGTGTATCTGTCTCCGTGTACAATGTTCTTTTGGCTCTCCTCCTTTCACTCTGCATCAATTCCTGGAGGTCTTTCCAGTTCACATGGAATTCCTCCAGTTTATTATTCCTTTGAGCACAATAGTATTCCATCACTAGCAGATACCACAATTTCTTCAGCCATTCCCCAATTGAAGGGCATATCCTCATTTTCCAGTTTTTTGCTACCACAAAAAGCGCGGCTACAAATATTTTTGTACAAGTCTGTTTATCTATGATCTCTTTGGGGTACAAAACCAACAATGGTATGGCTGGATCAAAGGGCAGGCATTCTTTTAGCACTCTTTGAGGATAGTTCCAAATTGCCATCCAGAATGGTTGGATCAATTCACAACTCCACCAGCAATGCATTAATGTCCCAATTTTGCCACATCCCCTCCAACATTCATTACACTCCCCTGTTGTCATTTTAGCCAATCTTCTAGGTATGAGGTGATACCTCAGAGTTGTTTTGATTTGCATTTCTCTAATTATTAGAGATTTAGAACACTTTCTCATGTGCTTATTGATAATTTGGATATCTTTATTTGAAAATTGCCTATTCATGTCCTTTGCCCATTTATCAACTGGGCTTGATTTTTTATACAATTGATTTAATTCCTCGTATATTTGAGTAATTAGCCCTCTGTCAGAATTTTTTGTTATAAAGATTTTTTCCCAGTTTGTCATTTCCCTTCTGATTTTGGTTGCATTGTTTTTGTTTGTACAAAACCTTTTTAATTTAATATAATCAAAAGTATTTATTTTACATTTTGTAATTTTTTCTAACTCTTGCTTGGTTTTAAAAATCTTTCCTTTCCCAGAGATCTGATAAGTATACTATTCTGTGTTTACTTAATTTACTTACAGTTTCCTTCTTTATATTCAAGTCATTCACCCATTCTGAATTTATCTTGGTGTAGGGTGTGAGATGTTGATCTAAACCTAATCTCTCCCATATTGTTTTCCAATTTTCCCAGCAGTTTTTGTCGAATAGTGGATTTTTGTCCCAATACTTTTTAAGTAGACATATGACCCTAATATTAAAGATTATATTATTTTTTTTAATTATAAAAGAAATGAAATACATACTTACAGGTATGGGAGCTGTAACATAAGATAGAGGCAATTACAAAACAAAAAAGACAGCTTGGATTACTCAAAACTAAAAAGCTGAATATACTTGGGGTAAGTGACCTCAGCAAGACAGTCTATGATAAACCCAAAGAACCCAGCTTTTTGGACAAAACCCCAGTATTTAACAAAAATTTCTGGGAAATGCAAATCAAAACTCTGAGGTACCACCTCACACCTAGCAGATTTAGGAAACATGACAGCAAAGGAAAGTGGTGAATTTTGGAGGGGATATGGCAAAATTGGGGCATTAATGCATTGTTGGTGGAGTTGTGAATTGATCCAACCATTTTGGATAGCAATTTGGAACTATGTCCAAAGGGCTTTAAAAGACTATCTGCCTTTTGATCCAGCTATACCACTGCTTGGTTTATACCCCAAAGAGATAATAAGGAAAAAGACTTGTACAAAAATATTTATAGCCACGCTCTTTGTGGTGGCAAAAAATTGGAAAATGAGGGAATGTCCTTCAATTGGGGAATGGCTGAAGAAATTATGGTATCTGCTAGTGATGGAATACTATTGTGTTCAAAGGAATAATGAACTGGAGGAATTCCATGTGAACTGGAATGACATCCAGGAATTGATGCAGAGTGAAAGGAGCAGATCTAGGAGAACATTGTACACGGAGACTGATACATTGTGGTACAATTGAACATAATGGACTTCTCTACTAGCAGCAATGCAAGGATCCAGAGCAAGGCTGAGGGACTTAGGAGAAAGAAAACTAGCCACATTCAAAGGAAGAACTGTGGGAGTAGAAATCCAGAAGAAAGACAACTGCTTGAGCATATGGCCTGATGGGAATATTATTGGGGATGTAGACACTAAACGATAACTCTAGTCCAACTATCAATAATATGGAATTAGGTCTTTATCAATAATACATATAAAACCCAGTGGAATTGTGCGTTGGCTACGGGGGAGTTGGGGGATGGAGAGGGTGGTCGGTAGGTGGGTGTGGTGGAGAGGGAAAGAACATGAAACATGTTACTATGGGAAAATATTCAAAATTAAAATAAAAACAAAAACAAAAACAAAAATTGAAAAGCTTCTGCACAGAAAAAATTAATTCCCTCAGGATAAGAAGAAAAGTGGTTGAATGGGGAAAATGTTTGCATCAGATTTCTCTGATAAGGGTTTGGTATCCAAAATATACAAACAACTAATAAATAAAAGACTTATAAACATTCTCTAATAGGTAACATCAAAGAACATAAACAATGTAAAAGGAAAGAACACCAAACACACCAAAACATCAAAAGTTTATGTAATAGAACTATGAAGATCCAGCAGGACTAGAATGAAAGGATGTCAGGAAAATACTCTTTTGTCAAGGTGGAAAGGCTACACGTTTTTAACATATTGAAAATGTTTTTCAAAATGTTTTAAAATGTATTACTCATGGGGGGGCAGCTGGGTAGCTCAATGGATTGAGAGTCAGGCCTAGAGATGGGAGGTCCTAGGTTCAAATCTGGTCTCAGACACTTCCCAGCTGTGTGACCCTGGGCAAGTCACTTGACCCCCATTGCCCACCCTTACCACTCTTCCACCAAGGAGCCAATACACAGAAGTTAAGGGTTTAAAAAAAAAATGAAATGTATTACTCATGTGTGCTGATTTCCTTTCTCTCTAAAAATACTATTTGTTAAGAAATCAAAAGTATCAATAAGCACATGAGAAAGTGTTCCAAATCTCTAATAATTAGAGAAATGCAAATCAAAACAACTCTGAGGTATCACCTCACACCTAGCAGATTGGCTAAAATGAAAGAAGGGGAGAGTAATGAATGCTGGAGGGGATGTGGCAAAATTGGGACATTAATGCATTGCTGGTGGAGCTGTGAACTGATCCAGCCATTCTGGCTGGCAATTTGGAACCATGCTCAAAGGGCTATAAAAGACTGCCTGCCCTTTGATCCAGCCATACCATTGTTGGGTTTGTACCCCAAAGAGATCATAGATAAACAGACTTGTATGAAAATATTTATAGCTGCGCTTTTTGTGGTGGCAACAAATTGGAAAAGGAGGGTATGTCCTTCAATTGGGGAATGGCTGAACAAACTGTGGTATATGCGGGTGATGGAATACTATTGTGCTAAAAGGAATAATAAACTGGAGGAGTTCCAGGCGAACTGGAGAGACCTCCGGGAACTGATGCAGAGCGAAAGGAGCAGAGCCAGAAGAACACTGTACACAGAGACTGATATACAGTGGTAAAATTGAATGTAATGGACCTCTGTACCAGCAGCAATACAATGACCCAGGACAATTCCGAGGGATTTATGGTAAAGATGCTACCCACAATCAGAGGAAGGACTGCAGGAGAGGAAACATATAAGAAAAACAACTGTCGGGGTGGACGTGATTGAGGGTGTGGACTCGAAACTACCACACCAATGCAACTACCAACAATTTGGAAATTGGTCTTGATCAAGGACACATGACAAAACTAGTGGAAATGCGCATCGGCCATGGGTGGGGGGAGCGTGGGGGGGGGGGTGAAGGGGATAAGAGGAGTATGAATCAGGCAACCATGTTAAAAATGTATATTAATAAATGTTAAAAAAAATACTATTTGTTACAGTCAATGGCTATGTAAAAAACAGAAGATAACAATAAAAATGTATTTTTAAAAAATTTAAATAGAGAATTAAGGGTAGTACAGATGTAAAATGTTCACACTTTCAGATGAGGTCATTGTATTATTAACTATATTACTTCACTGCAAGAGACTTCTCATGAAGTAAGAATTATCCGCAAATATTTTTAACGTAAAAACAAAACATATAAATGAAACTTTAATTTTTTTAAAAAGGAAAACACAGAAAAAGAAAAAAAAAATCACCAAATTTACTTATTAAGTACTTTACTAATTAAATTCTAAAAGAGCCTGAAAAAATAAAATTCGTCTGGAGGAATAAAAAATCAAGAATATCAAGGGAATGGATATTAAAAAAAAAAAAAAAAAGGAAGGAAGAAAGGGTTTCTAGTAGTACCAGTTCTCAAATTCATCTCTGAAGCTTTTATTTGTCAAAACAATTTTGTACTGGGTAAGAAATGCTGGTTAAGCAGTATGACAGATTAAAGAGAAAATTCAGAATTGAAAATAAAATGAATTTTCACAAAAAGAGGGGACAGTAGTCCAAGTGAAATGTATTGAGTCCTGAACAATAATTATGCCTGTGTGAATGAAGAGAAGGGAATGTGTATGAGAGATTTTGTGAAGGAAGAAAAGATTTAATAGGTGTTTAATTAATATGTGGAACTGACTACATTGGCAAATGATTCTGATATGACACATCAGTAACCAGTTGCTCCTTGTTTTATGATATAATCAAGTTCTTTTTTTGGGCTGTCATCTGTTGTGTACTATGCCCAGGCCATTTTGGCTTCCTTCTGTTAAAATGTTTATGGTATAAAAGCATGAGTTTCCTAATTAATTTATAAGTCTTTAGTCTCTTTCATTTCTCAAATCTAAACCATATTTTCCACAAGAATTTTTTACATTTTTTTTTTTGCCATCCTCCTTTATATCCACCTTCATGTGGAAGTCACTGAGTATAAAAGCATTATGTTGACCTGTTTTAAAGAATTTTGTTAAATACTTCAAAGAATTCTTCTGCTCCTTAATCCATTCCAACAAGTGCTTATACAAAAACAGGGTCACTTTGCTTTTGTTCATCATTAGTGCCACAAGATGAGATTATCAGGTATCCCATGAAAAGACTGTTTACTGTTATCTTTAAAAGTACAATTGAACCAACTCCAGTATGTTTCTGTAAGAACTTGTATGAAATCTTTCTATTTAATTGCTGTTTTCCATTATTTTCAAGAGGCTTATTAATTGAAAAAATGATATTGATGTGGCTCATTTCTTCTAAAGTATATGCCAATTAACTGTACAATAGAGAAGAACTTATATTCAGAGTAGTTATAATTAAGTTGATGTTTACAAAATAACTAAAAACTGTGATCCTTAGCATCCTCTGCCTCCATTTCTGCCACTCACAACCATGACCACAGAAGACGGCCACATAGGAATGTGTCATTTTAAAATTCTCTTTTGTTTAAAATTCTATGGTGAAAGAATAAATAACTCAGAGACCCTATTAGTCTCTTGATTCTTAGCTAGGTTGGACCACTAACAACATAGTCGGTATGTGAATAGGACCTTGGTATAAAACTTGGCAAAGCTCACACTTGAGTTGAATAAGAATAAGACTTTGTGAAGTCTATGCTGGTATGGAAATATGCTAGCCTCTAATGTTCTTGGCTCAACTTTACCCAACTTGATAGGGAAATAAAGTAAATAATTCTAGAAATACAATTATAAAAATATTTTGAAAGAAATATAGAATAATATAGAAAAAATATAGAATAATCAGTTCTCTTGGCTGGGTTGTGCCAATATAATAATCTAAACTGATTTATAGATAATGCTATACATTCAAATTACCCCAGAGATATTTTAGTAGAAAAGAGATTCTAAACCTTTTTTGTATGATAGGTTTCTTTGGAAGTTTGGTGAAGCCTATGGACCCCTTCTTTTAAATGCATAAAATAAAATGCCCAGGATTACAAAGGAAATCCCAAGTTAGTGAAAATAAATACATAGTTTTTTCATCCCATCCAAGTTCATGGACCCCTTGAAAACAATCAAGAACTATTATAGAGTATATAGACTAGCAACAAAATTGATTTGAAGGAACTAAAGGTCTAGAATCTGCAGGGAAATAAGTCAACAATGATTACAGATCTACCATGTGCTAGACACTGTGTTTAAGTATTAAGTTAGATACAAAGAAAGGCAAAAAACAATCCCTGCTCTTCAGGACTTCACAACATGCAAACAACCATGCACAAAACAAGACAGATACAGATAAATTGGTAATAATGTCAGAGAAAAGGCACTAAAATTAAGGAGAACTGGAAAAGGCTTCTTGCAAAAGGGACATTTTAACTAAGACTCTTAAGGAAGCTAGTTCTAGTAGGAGGGGGGAAAAGTAGCAGTGAGGAGAAAATAACACATAACAAGTTTCAAATTACTCTTTAATGCAGTAATCACAAAAAACTATTTAGTACTGGTTTTTAAAAACCCAGAAAAGTAGATAAGTGGAAATGAAACAATTTAACTAGTAGTTAAGATGACAACATGAAAGTTTGTAGACCCCAGTTTTCCCATACATTTCCTAATACATATCTGAAAAAGACTACAACACAAGGATGAGGAAACAGAAGTAAATTCCTCCATCCAGGTAAAAACTATACTAAAAGACTGCCAGAAGCTGGGACAGGTATTGTTCCAGGGAAGTTAGCATTACATCAGGTAAATAAGTATCAAAGCCTCCAGGTACTGGAAGAAGGAAAGACATGGTAAATAGGATTGCAAGTATTGAAAAGGGGCCAGGTTAGGGAAGCCAGTACAAAATCTAGTAAACTGTAACATGAGAAAGGCTGGGATAGGGAAGCAAGTAAACCAAACTAAAGCCACCTAGCATTCTGAGCAAAGATAACAAAAATGCTTTCAAATGCATAAAATAAAATACATCAAATAAGATGTATCATAAAAGAAATTAAAGGTTAGTGAAAATAAAGGTGTAGGGTTTTTTCCTATTAAAGTTTCCATTTAACAAATGAGGAAACTAAAGACCAAAAAGTATCTGTGGTAGCTTCAAATCTAGGTATTCTTGCCTCCAAACCCAGTGTTCTATCTACATCACAATTTCTCAGATGCTTGAGAACAGCACAATTTCCAACATGTAAAGGCTTTAACTAGGGATGGAACAACCTTCCAATAAGAGACTTTGCAAAGAGGAGACAAAGGTCAGAAGGAGGATAGTTCCAAAGTGTAATACCAGGAAATTGAGACAGAACCCAGGATTAAGGCAGAAGTAGGGGTCTAGTACTAAACACTCTAGCAGCATCTAAACCACAAAAGAGACAGAACTAAATTCAAGCCATCCGAGAGTGCCATAGGGAATGGAACCTGATACAGAATAAGTCATAGTACACGAACGGAGACTGAAAAAAAATACTACAGTTAAGAACTCAAAAAGGAAACCCAGAAATGGAATTAATTCCATAAGTAAAAACAAAAATTCACGAAAAAAAAAAAAGACTTTGCCACAAAGACTTGGAAGAAATGAAGCAAGGGATTCCTAAGGAAAATAACTAGAAAGAGAACAAATTAAGAACAAATAAGACCTGATCCAAACAATGGATTCTTTGAAAACTATATTCATTAGACAATGAGAAATATTAGAATATGGTAAAAAATTTAAAAAAAAGCAGAAGAAAAATGTAAGCTATCTCTATGGCAGGAACAACACTGCCCCCTCATCTGGCTTCCTGGTTGCTAAAGTACATAAAAGAGGCCAAATCAACAAGGATTGTTGGACTTCAGACTTTTTTTCTGATATATTCTATTTTTATTCTAAAATTAACAAACACCAAATAAAATGAGCATTTCAGAGAACTATATATGAAACTATGAATCTCAGGTTTAATTTGCTTTTCAATTTACATATAGGAAATGTTCAACAGTAAACTTCAAGTCTGTTCTATTTAATTGTGCATCAATTCTGTTCTGTGTTCTTTAAAATTTTTGCAATGATTCCTTTTTTTTTTAAAGGCAACCTTATTGCCTGCCCTTCTACTCCCATCAGTTCTAAGTGAAAAAAATCATCATAACAAATGTACCTATTCAAGCAAAATAAATTTCCAAACTGGCTATGTGTGAAACTCTCTTATTTTGTATCTAAAGTCCATCATCTTTGTTAGGAGGTAGTAGTAACCTTCATCTTTGAATAGTGGTTCACGTCACTACTTATCAGAGTTCCTAATTCTTTCAAAGTTGTTCTTCACAATGTTATTATTATATAAATTGTTTTCCTGGTTCTGCTCACTGCATTCTGTATAGGTTTACAAGTCTTCAGAGGTTTCTTTGAAACTATCCCTTTTATCACTTTTTACAGCATGACAGTATTCCAATATATACTATAATTTGTTCAACCATTCCCCAAATGATGAGGACCTCTTTAGTTTCTAGTTATCTGCCACTACAAAAAGAGCTGCTATATTTTTGTACCTGTGAGTTTTTTCTTTGGGAGACTAAAAAGAATACTGGTTCATGTTCATTGAACTGAATAAAAAATGTCTACAAATTACAAGAATTACCTGTATTTTTAGTTTTTATCTAATTTTCTTAACACCTTCTATATTTTCCTTTTTTCAAATTCTCAAACTTAACAAATGCCAAGTAAAGTTGATATATAACTATATCTTATTCAAGAAAAAAAGATTTGTACATGAAACAGCAAATCGTTATCATATATAGTTTATTTTTCTTTTTATATAGGTTCAGTTTCTGGGTTTACATGCCACTTCTCTGTTTTATTACCTTCCTGAATGACTAACTAATCTGAGATTTGGTATAAGAAACTCCTAACAAAGAAATTTCCCTCTACCAAAACAAATTAATATATTCTCTACAATCAATAGTATTAGAGATTTGCTTGGGGTACTGAGAGATTAAATGATTTGTCCAGGGTCATAACAATATCTGGCAGAGGCAAAAACCCAGATCTTTCTGACAAGACCTGAAGTCTTATTCATTATGCCATGATGCCCCTCCTATGTCCAAAAAGCAAATGAATGTCTAATTTCTTAGAGGGCTTGGACTACATGACCTTTTAGATCTCTCCTGTCAGTAAAATTCTATCTATTGCAGTGCTATATTACTGTGATACATACAGACATTCAGCAGGTGGCTTATTGTATCACTTTGTAGGCACACATAGAAAATAAAAACCCTTCCACAGAAGCTAGATGGTGATAAAACAGATGATAAATAGGATGGTGGTTTGAATGACTCTCAAAAAAGCAAGACCTGAAACATCATTAATGGCTAACCAGAAGGACTCCTTATGAAGGGAGACCTTAAGGAAAGGTGATAGGTCTTTGTTGCTACCGATACTAGAGGATGATCCTTGGAACAATATTAGAATATGAGTATTTTTATTCCTTCATTCAGGTAATAGCATCAAACCAAACTCCTAAGTAAGATGGAAATCAGTATAGTAAGGAAATCTTTATTAGGTTCACTATTTTATTCATACCAAATTCTAAATCAAATTCACATTGGAACTTTCTTTTAAAATATACTCTTGAGGGACTGGAATCAGGAGAACCTGCTTTCAAAATCTGACCTAAGACACTTCCTAGCTGGGTGACCTGAGCAAGTCACTTAACTCTAGCCCTTGTCACTCTTTTGTCTTAGAATTAATACTGAGACAGAATGTAAGGGTTTAAAAAATAAAATAAAATTTACTCTGCCATCATTTGCTAAGTTAGCACTTAATTTTATTCTATCAATGCCTATTACTTAATTTCTGTCCATCTGATTATTTTCCTCCCTCTTCTTAATCCTTTCTTATTGAACCCTAACTGAGAACTGCTATAAATATTTTAAAAACATGGAGAGACCTATGTGAAGTTATGAAAAGTAAAACAAGCAAAACCAAGAGAAAATTATATACGATAACAGAAATATTGCTTGAAGATGAACTGTGAATGTCCACTCCAGAGAAATAATTGATAAGGAGAAATATTGAAGACATTGTGTGTGTGTGTGTGTGTGTGTGTGTGTGTGTGTGTGAAATGATACCTTCTTTAGTGCAGAAGGGGAAGAAAATCCCTAGGAACTTTAACATAAATTAATTTTTAAAATAAATTAAAATCAAAGTTATGAAAATATGTTAGTGTCAAAAGGAATTTAAATCCTTTCCCTTTTCCATCCTCAAAAACAATGCTATATCTGTCTGCATGTGAACATCATTTTTAAATTTAAAATATCCATTTCTCCTAAAACATGTACTATAATACTTCCACTAATACAGAGGAAAGGTTTCCACAAGATAGTTTGCTATCAGAAACTTTGTTACCAGATATCAAATACAGTATGAATTTTAAGACAGGAAAGTAGAAGTTATTGTATAAAAAATATCACTTAAAAACTAACTTAAATGTAAGTGTGACCAATATAAAGTTCTCAACACTGTAACATTTCATTCTTTTATAAAGGGATGAATAACAATTTAGCAACTAAGTAATAATATTGAATAATAATACCAATAACTACAAAGATTCTTTCAATCTGTGAAAGAAGTAATTTCTATTGCCATATGGGCTGGGCTAGTTTTTTCCTAAAAGGCAGGAATAAGTCTTGGTTGGAATTGGGGAGGGGTTCAGTTGACCCAACATCCTGATCATCTGAAGCATAAAAGGTGCCAGTACCCATCAGACTTTATAGAAAATGGATAGCAGAAAGGATAAAAAACTAGGACTTGACAATGTGGTGTATATAAGAAATACATTGAGACACAAACATAGAGTGAAGGTGAGGGGCTGGAGCAGAATACACTATGTCTAAGCTGGAAAGACTTGTCTTGGAAAGAGTATGGTCTTGGTAACAGATTATGTCTACTGCCCAAGGACCAATCTAGCAAAATATGGTCCTGGTAATATATAACTGGGAAAGCGAATGGGCTAAAGTGACCAAATTAAATGCTGACAGGAATATGAGAAAACAGGCTTAATATTACACTATTAGAGAAGTTGTGAATTTTTTTTTAGAAAACAAGATGGAGGGGGCAGCTGGGTAGGTCAGTGGATTGAGAGCCAGGCCTAGAGATGGTAGGTCCTAGGTTCAAATCTGGCCTCAGACACTTCCCAGCTGTGTGACCCTGGGCAAGTCACTTGACCCCCACTGCCTACCCATACCACTCTTCCACCTATAAGTCAATACACAGAATTGACTTCAAGACTTAAGGTAAGGGTTTAAAAAAAAAAAAAAGAAAGAAAGAAAACAAGATGGAATTATACATTAAGAATTATAAAGCTAGCTTCCGGGTTAAGGTGGCAGCAGAGTAAAAAGCAGCGCTTAACCTCTCCTAACCGAAAAACACAGGACTCCTCAAGGGGACATAAAAACAAATCCAGACGAATGGAGGGACCCCACAACAGGGCGCAGCATGGAAGGTACGTGGAATCGGGGCATTTCCATGCTATAAAGGGGTGAAACAGCTCTCACTAAATCTCGGGCTGAGCACCCCCCCCACACACACACACCACCTACAATGCCAAAGCCAGCTCAAAAGAAATAGAGCAAGTTTGGGGCACCCACTGAGTCATTGGTAGCTCCAGAGCCTGTTCATGAGAGCAGCAAGACTTAGGACCCCAAAAGGCTAAAGAACATGCACGGACTTTGAATGCGGAAACGGAACGCAGGTGCAGGCAGAGGCAGACACAGGCGTGAGGGAAGGCTCTGAAACCTTGAGTGGGGAACCAGTGCAGATGGGTGTACGACTGTGGAAGCAGCGCCCTGAGACCTGTAAAGGAACCTCCAGCAGAGGATTAAGCAAGGGGGCCCACCAGGGGGCTTGACCTTGAAAACAACCAGACCTGAAACCTCAGGAGCCGAAAGAGCGCAGACAGACCCTGAGCGCGAGGATAAGCTGAGAACAGGCCGGGCTAACAATGGCAACCCAGAATCAGAAAGGCCAAAAGAGAAAGATTAACAACAAGAAGAAGAAATCTTTAACACTCGACAACTTTTACACAGAGAAAATCCAGACAACCGAGCAAACAGAAGAAGAGAAAAAACAAGAAATCACATCTGGACTCTCCCAAAATAATGAAAACTGGTCACAAGTTCTTGAAGAGTTCAAATCTGAGATGACAAGAAAGTTGGAAAAGATTTGGCTAGAGAAATGGGAAATAGCTCAAAAGGAAATCAGGCAAGAAAATAAGAGTTTAAAAGGCAGAATTTTGCAACTGGAAAGTGAGGCAAGTCAACTGAAGACCAGAAATGACCAGATTGAAAAGGAAAACCAGTCCCTAAAGGCTAGAATTGAGCAATTAGAAGCTAATGATCTCTCAAGACAGCAAGAACAAATAAAACAAAGTCAAAAGACTGAAAAAATAGAAGGAAACATGAAATATCTCAATGAGAAAGTGACAGATCAAGAAAACCAGTCTAGAAGAGACAATATGAAAATCATTGGTCTCCCTGTAAAAGCAGAAATTAGTAGAAATTTGCACTCCATACTAAAAGAAATTATTCAGCAAAATTGCCCTGAAGTTCTACAACAATAGGGCAATATAGACATTGAAAGGATCCATAGATCACCCTCTACACCAGACACAGAAAAGACAACCCCCTGGAATATAATAGCCAAATTCAAGAGCTTCCAAGTAAAAGAAAAAATCTTACAAGAAGCCAGAAAGAGACAATTCAAATATCAAGGAGCACCAATCAGGGTCACACAGGATCTGGCAGCCTCCACGCTAAAAGATCGCAAGGCTTGGAATATGATATTCAGAAAGGCAAGAGAGCTGGGCCTTCAACCACGGATCAACTACCCATCAAAATTGGCCATATACTTCCAGGGTAAAGTATGGGCATTCAACAAAATTGAAGATTTCCAAGTATTTGCACAGAAAAGACCAGGACTAAATGGAAAGTTTGATATCCAACCACAAAAATCAAGAGAAACATGAGAAGGTAAATAAGAAACAGAGGGGAAAGAAAAAAAACTCATAATTTTTAAATTTGCCTTTTTAAGGGCCTCAGTAAGATCTAATTATCTGTATTCCTGTGTGGAGAAATGCTATGTATAATTCTCTGTAGTGAACTCTATTCAATATTATAGTATTCACTATTATAGTGATCAGAAGAATAATTCATAGGGAGAGGGTGGAATACTAAATGGTCTAAGATGATATGGGGAGGTGGGAAAGAGGGGGGTGAATAGTAGGGGACACCAAGAGAAACATGAGTGAATAAGAAATATAGGATATTCTATTACACACAAAGAGGGCATGGGAAGGGGAGGGGAGAATTACTATTGTAAGAAGCAGAGGAATAGAGCATTAAGAGGTAATATTTAAACCTTTCTCTCAGTGTAATCAACACGGAGAGGGAAGAGTAGCTATATTATCCATTGGGATATAAAACTCTATCTAACCCTACTGACAAAGTCAGAACGGATAAACCAAGGGGAGCAGGGGAGTGGGGAGGTCAAAAAAGGGAGGGGAGAAGAACGGGGAGAGAATTCATTAGGATTTTAAAAATAAAAAGAGGGGAATAATAAGGGAGGGGGTAGAAAGGAAAATTAATCAAGGGAGGGGATAAGGGATACTGGCTTAAAGCAAACCACTGGTTTAAAAGGAAATAGTTTAAGAAGAAGGGGTAGGAATAGGGGAGGATACGAAAATGTCAGCGAATACACAACTGATAATTATAATTCTGAATGTGAATGGGATGAACTCTCTCATAAAATGGAAGCAAATAGCAGAGTGGATTAGAAACCAAAATCCTACCATATGTTGTCTACAAGAAACACATATGAGTTGGGTGGACATACACAAGTTTAAGGTTCAGGGCTTGAGCAAAATCTTTTGGGCATCAAATGAGAAAAAGAAGGCAGGAGTGGCTATTGTGATTTCTGACAAAGCCAAAGTAAAAATAGATATGATTAAAAAAGACAGGGAAGGTCATTACATCCTGATTAAAGGCAGTATAAACAATGAGGAAATAACACTGCTCAATATGTATGCACCAAGTGGCATAGCATCCAAATTCATAAAGGAGAAACTGGCAGAGCTCAAGAAGGAAATAGATAGTAAAACCATCATAGTGGGAGATCTAAATATTCCTCTTTCAGATCTATATAAATCAAACCAAAAAATAAATAAGAAAGAGGTATGAGAGGTGAATGAAGCCCTAGAAAAATTAGATTTAATTGATATGTGGAGAAAAATGAATAGGGACAAAAAGGAATACACCTTCTTTTCAGCTGCACATGGCACATTCACAAAGATTGACCATGTTATAGGGCATAGAATCATTGCAAACAAATGCAAAAGAGCAGAAATAATAAATGTAACCTTCTCAGATCATAATGCAATAAAAATAATAATTAGTGAGGGCACTAGGACAGGTAAATCAAAAACTAATTGGAAATTAAATAATATGATTCTTCAAAACCA
>NC_058133.1:244597065-244644681 GCF_016433145.1 Gracilinanus agilis
TTCTGAGGGATTTATGGTAAAGAAAGCTACCCACATTCAGAGGAAGGACTGCAGGAGAGGAAACATATAAGAAAAACAACTGCTTGAACGTATGGGTCGGGGTGGACATGATTGAGGGTGTGGACCCGAAACTACCACACCAATGCAACTACCAACAATTTGGAAATTGGTCTTGATCAAGGACACATGACAAAACTAGTGGAAATGCGCATCGGCCATGGGTGGGGGGGTGTAGGAGGGGGTGTTGAAGGGGAAAGGTGGAGCATGAATCATGTAACCATGTTAAAAATGAATATTAATAAATGTTAAAAAAAAATCAATGTTTGCTAGGCACGTTGACAAAAAAACCAATTAGGGGGCAGTCCCCTTTCAAAATAAATGTGTTCAATCTCATATAAATTTCACATATGTAATCATGTGTGTAATTTTTTCCATATTAATTCTTTTGTGGAAGGAAATTCAAATTTAAATAAATTAAGAAAGTGAAAAAAGGGGGCAGCTCAGTGGATTGAAAGTCAGGCCTAGAGACGGGAGTTCCTAGGTTCAAAGGCAGCCTCAGAAACTTCCCAGCTATGTGAACATGGACAAGTCATTTGACCCCCATTGCACACCCTTACCACTCTTCCACCTATGAGCCAATACACAGAAGTTAAGGGTTTAAAAAAAAGTAAAAAAAGTTTGCTTTGGTCTGGGTTCACACTTTATCAGTTCTTTCTCTGGAAGCAGATTGCATTTTTATCATGAGACCTTAGCATCATATTGCTGAGTATAGCTAAGTTGTTCATAATTGTTCAGTGTATAATATTCCTGTCACTGTATACAATGTTTCCTTGTTTCTGCTTGTTTCACTCTGTTTCAGTTCATGTCAGTCTTTCCAGGTTTTTCTGAGATTTCCATTACAATCATATACTATAACTTAGCCATTCCTCAGTTGATGGCTATTTCCTCACTTTCCAATTCTTTGTCTCCACAAAAAAGATCTGCTTTAAATATTTTTGTATATATATAGGTTCTTTACAAGGAGTATTATTGCTGGGTCAAAGGGTAGGTTCTTTTATAGACCTTTGGGCATGTTCTGTGAAGAGTGAATCAAACTCTCTTTGTCTATCAATAATTGACTTTTAAGTTAATCAATCAAAAACTTAAGTACCCCTACTTTTACCTTGCCAGTCACTAAGTATGAGAGTTCACAAGTCACTTGCTAGAGTGGGTGACAACTCCAGAGGCCACTACCCTCCCCCTGGGCAGTGCTAGGCAAATTGAAAGACTGCAATTGGTTCCTGTAAAGTAGGGAAGGGACAGGAAGTGACATGGAAAAAAAGGACTATAAAAAAGTCCTGAGCTTCCTGTTCAAGGGACTTCTCCTTGGGAGTTCTTTGGAGTCTCTGCTCTTTGGGATATTCTCCTTTGGACTTCTTTGGAGGAAGGCACCTTGGGGCTTTTGGACTTCCACTTTGACTTGGAACTTTGGGTCTTTCGACTCAACTTTCAGCTTTGGAGCTTCTTAGAGTCAGGGACTTTTTTGTTGGGTTCACTGCTGCCTCAGTAAGTTTAGCTCACAAAGGTTTTTCTGCATTGAGACCTTTCCTGGATCCTGCCCAGCTTGCTGGTGAGTGACTAGGAGTCCCACATGGAGATTGGAACTCTGTTGGGGACTGAGCTTCATTTCACCAGATTAATAAATTTAGGGTAGGCTAGGCAATCTCCTTACCTCTTTCCCTTCCACATTTCCCTCTTTTTAATGATATTCCAATTAAAGAAAATTTCTAAAAGCTGCTAATAGTTTTCCTGACTTAAGGGATAATAATCAGTCACCACTTTTTTTTATAACTCTCTTATTTAGAAAACATACCAATTTAACCATTAGAGTTCCAATTGTTCTCCAGAATGAAACTAAAATCAGTTTACAACTCCCTGAACAGTGCATTAGTGTCTAAATTTTCCCTCATCCCCTCCAAGTTTTGTCATTTTCCTTTTCTATCATAATAGCCAATCTGATAGGTGTGGAATACTACCTCAGAGTTGTTTTAATTTGCATTTCTCTAAATAATAGTGATTTAGAGCACTTTTTGCATGACTATAGGGATCTTTGGTTACTTTGTCTGAGAACTGCCTATTTGTGTCCTTTGACCATTTATACATTTGATGCATTTCTCTATGTATTTGAAAAATGAGGCCTTTATGAGACACTTGCTATAAAAAATTGCATGATTATGATTATTGTGTATTACTTTCCATCCTATTTCCCCATTTAGTTTCAGACCACCATCTCCCCCAATTTGCTTTCTTTTCTATCAACCTCATTCCCCCTCTTTAATCCCCTTCCTCTCATACCTGTAGGGTAAGATAGATTTCTATACCCAGTTGATTGTTTATGTTTTTCTCTCACTGAACCAGTTCTGATGTTTATGTTTTTCTCTCACTGAACCAGTTCTGATGATGAATCATGTGCTCCCTGCCCTATCTCTATCCTCTCCTTCACTGAAAAAGCTTGTCATGCCTCTTTTATGTGTGATAATTTACTCTATTTCATTTTCCCCTTCCCTCTTCTCCCAAGACATTCCTCTTTCTTATGGCCTAATTTTTAAATATATTATCCCATCAAACTCTGGGAGCTGAGAGCCTCACCTTGATTGACAGGTGAAGACAGTTAGAGAAATCTGAATGTTCCAGGAGGCCGTGAGGACAAGAGGAAAGGCAGTTGGCCAGAGAGGGTATAAATACCCTGGCAGACCTCTGAGAGGGACCCCTTTTGGCTTGGGCTTTGCTTTGCCTTGGCTTTTGGGTTTTGGAGCCTTGGCCTAAACTTTTGCCTTGGACATTGATCTTGGACATTGATTGACCTGTGGGTCTGACTGTGGATCCCTTGTTTCTCTCTGAATCCCCTGGATATTTAGGCATCTAAACCATATCTAGATATTTAGGTATCCCCAGCCCGGGGGGGGGGGGGGAGGAACTGGGAAGTGGGCAGGAGAAGAAGCAGAGGGTGGTAAGGGTGGTATTTCCTGAAGGCTGTAGAATTGGCATAACAACTGACAATAAGAAGTTGAGAAAGACCATCAATATCTGTGTCAAACAAACAGATTGCTTACTCTGGTTTGGCTGTGGCCAGGCTGAGCCAGAGGAGGTGAAAAACAGAAGCTCCAGCATTACTGAACAGCCTACAGTCCTGAGGGATTATTGTCTTAGCTTTAGTGATAAGGTCTCCTATCCCCAATCCATTCCTGATCATTCCTTTCACTTATTAACAATATAGATAAAATTTATTAAGTAACTTGCTGGAGTAGTTATTCCATCACCACTCTGGGGAGGAAGCAACGCAGTCAGATGAAAACATTATCCAAAGCTAACAGAACCCAATACCAATAATCAAAACCCCAGATGGGGCCTGTAAGGGTTACTCATACACTGACCTTTAGGGATCCTGCCTGGGCACTGTTATAAAGAAGGGCAGTTATTATAACATCCAGCTGAGTGGCAGGACTCGGGTGTCCTTGCACCAGCCATCAAGGGAATCAAATCACAGCTTCCCAGATTAATAACAATTAACTAACTAGTATTAATAGTAGTAATCGAGACACCTTCTCTAATTTTTTATAAAAGGGTTAAGTGACTTGCCAAGGCTCACACAGCTAAGATATATCTGAAGCTAAATTTGAACCCAGGTTCTACTGACTGCAGACTTGCATTCTTTTTTTTTTTTCCCTTATGCTGATATCATTGAATAATTTCATGGACCTAACAATTTAAAGTATTTCATGAAGCCAGGAAACATATAAAACTAATTTCAATCTCAAACTTCAAAACAAAACTGAGAAACTACTCAATCTCAAAATGCAAAGTTGATTTCGTTACAAAACACTAGAGCCGAAGATGGCAGCAGAGTAAAAAGTAACTGCTGGACCTCTCCTAACCCACGCTTATAGGACTCCTCATGAAGACATAAAAACAAATCCAGAGGAAAGAAGGGACCCCACAACAGGGCGCAGCATCGAAGGTACGTGGAATCGGGGCATTTCCATGCTATAAAGGGGTGAAACAGCTCTCACGAAAACACGAGCAGAGCAACCGCCTCCCCCACACCCCACACCACCTACAACTCCAAAGCCAGCGCATGAGTCAGAGCAAGTTTGGGGCACCCATTAAGTCATTGGCAGCTCACCAGGGCTTGTTCCTGAGAGCAGCAAGACTTAAGACCCCCCAAGAGGCTGAAGAACTCACGGACTCTGAACACACACCCTGAGCCCAGGCACAGGCTGACACAGGCGCGGGCTAAGGTGCGGACTAAGGCACGGACGAAGGGGCTGATTCTGAGTGCAGGAGTGGACCTTGAATGGGGACCCAGTGCAGAGAGGTGCTTGACTGTGGAAGCAGCTCCCTGAGACTGTTAAAGGAGCTTCAGGCAGAAGAACAAGCAAGGAGACCACCAGGAGGCTTGTCCCAGAACAACTAGACTTGAAATCTCAGGAGTCTAAAGAGCACAGACAGATCCTGGGCGTGAGCATAAAGCTGAGAGGGAACTCAGCTTACAATGGCAAGCCAGACTCATCAGGAAAAACAGGAGAGAAAGATGAAGAAGAAAAAACCTTTAACACTTGACAACTTTTACACAGAAAAAATCCAGACAACAGAGGAAACAGCAGAGGAGAACAAACAATCCAAACCTTCCCAAAACAATGAAAATGGGTCGCAAGGTCTTGAAGAGTTCAAATCTGAGATCATGAGAAAGATGGAAGAGATCTGGCAAGAAAATAAGAGTTTAAAAGGCAGAATTTCACAATTGGAAAGTGAGGCAAGTAAATCAAAGATCAGAAATGACCAGATTGAAAAGGAAAACCCAAAGATTGTAGCCGAAAACCAGTCTCTAAAGGCTAGAATTGGGCAATTAGAAAAAGATGCCCCCAAATCAAAAGAATTAATAAGCAAATTGGAGACCAAAATCAAACAGCTGGGAAACAGGTCAGACCAAACTGAAAAGGAAAATCAAAAGCTTATTGCAGAAAACCAGTCTCTAAAGACAAGAAATGGGCAAGTAGAAGCCAATGATCTATCAAGACAGCAAGAGCAAATAAAACAAAGTCAAAAGACTGATAAAAGAGAAGGAAACATGAAATATCTCAATGAGAAACTGACAGATCAAGAAAACAGGTCTAGAAGAGACAATCTGAAAATCATTGGTCTTCCTGAAAAAGCAGAAATTAATAGAAATTTGGACTCCATACTAAAAGAAATTATTCAGCAAAATTGCCCTGAAGTTCTACAACAAGAAGGCAATGTAGACATTGAAAGGATCCATAGATCACCCTCTACACTAGACCCCGAAAAGACAACCCCCAGGAATATAATAACCAAATTCAAGAGCTTCCAAGTAAAAGAAAAAAATTTTACAAGAAGCCAGAAAGAGACAATTCAGATATCAAGGAGCACCAATCAGGATCACACAGGATCTGGCAGCCTCCACACTAAAAGACCGCAAGGCTTGGAATATGATATTCAAAAAGGCAAGAGAACTGGGTTTACAACCAAGGATCACCTACCCATCAAAACTAACTATATGCTTCCAAGGGAAAGTATGGGCATTCAACAAGATAGAAAATTTCCAAGCATTTGCACAGAAAAGACCAGGACTAAATGGAAAGTTTTATATCCAACCACAAAAACCAAGAGAAACATGAAAAGGTAAATAAGAAACAGAGGGGAAAGTAAGAAAACTCATATTTTTAAAATTTGCCTCTTTAAGGGCTTCAATATCATCTAATTATTAGAACTCCTATGTGGAGAAATGTTATGTATAATTCTCTGTAGTGAACTCTGTTCACCATTATAGCATTCACTATTATAATAATTAGAAGAATTATTCATAGGGAGAGGTTGGAATACTAAATGGTCTAAGATGATATAGGTGGGAGGGAAAGAGGGGGGTGAATAGTAGAGGACACCAAGAGAAACTTGAATGAATGAGAAAAATAGGATATTCTATTACACACAAAGAGGGCATGGGAAGGGAAAGGGATGAATACTAGTATAAGAAGGAGAGGAAGAGAGCATTAAGAGGTAATATTTAAACCTTACTCTCAGTGTAATTAACCCTGAGAGGGAAGAGTAGCTATATTCATTGGGATATAAAACTCTATCTAACCCTACTGAGAAAGTCAGAAGGGATAAACCAAAGGGATCAGGGGAGTGGGGAGGTCAAAAAAGGGAGGGGAGAAGAAGGGGGAGGGAATTCATTAGGCCTTTAAAATAAAAAGAGCCGAATAATAAGGGAGGGGGTAAAAAGGGAAGTAAATCAAGGGAGGGGACAAGCCAGTTTACTGGCTTAAAGCAAACCACTGGTTTAAAAGGAAATAGTGTAAGAAGAAGGGGTGGGACTAGGGGAGGATACAAAAATGTCAGCGAATACACAACTGATAATTATAACTCTGAATATGAATGGGATGAATTCACCCATTAAACAGAAGCAAATAGCAGAGTGGATTAGAAACCAAAATCCTACCATATGTTGTCTACAAGAAACACATATGAGGCAGGTGGACATACACAAGTTTAAAATAAAGGGCTTCAGCAAAATCTTTTGGGCTTCAAATGAGAAAAAAAGGCAGAAGTGGCGATCATGATTTCTGATAAAGCCTAAGTAAAAATAGATATGATTAAAAAGGACAGGGAAGGTAATTACATCCTGATAAAAGGCAGTATATACAATGAGGAAATAACATTGCTCAATATGTATGCACCAAGTGGCACAGCATCCAAATTTGTAAAGGAGAAACTGGTAGAGCTCAAGAAGGAAATAGATAGTAAAACCATACTAGTGGGAGATCTAAATATTCCTCTTTCAGATATAGATAAATCAAACCAAAAAATAAATAAGAAAGAGGTAAAAGAGGTGAATGAAGCCCTAGAAAAATTAGATTTAATAGATATGTGGAGAAAATGAATAGGGACGAAAAGGAATACACCTTCTTTTCAGCTGCACATGGTACATTCACAAAGATTGACCATGTATTAGGGCATAGAAACATTACAAACAAATGCAAAAGAGCAGAAATAATAAATGTAACCTTCTCAGATCATAATGCAAAGTCAAAGAAGAAATCATAGAAACTATCAACAATTTCATTGAAGAGAATGACAATGATGAGACATCCTACCAAACTCTGTGGGATGCAGCCAAGGCAGTACTCAGGGGGAAATTTATATCTCTGAATGCATATATTAACAAATTAGGGAGGGCAAAGTTTAATGAATTGGGAATGCAACTTAAAAAATAAGAAAGAGAGCAAATTAAAAATCCCCAGATGAAAACTAAATTAGAAATACTAAAAATCAAGGGAGAAATTAATAAAATCAAAAATAAAAGAACTATTGAATTAATAAATAAGACTAGAAACTGGTATTTTGAAAAAACAGATAAAATAGACAAAGTACTGGTCAATCTAATAAAAAAAAGCAAAGAAGAAAACCAAATTGACAGTATCAAATAAGAAAAGGGAGACCTCACCTCTAATGAAGGGGAAATTAAGGCAATCATTAAAAACTATTTTGCCCAATTATATGGCAATAAATATAACAATTTAGGAGATATGGAAGAATATTTACAAAAATATAAATTGCCTAGATTAACAGCAGAAGAAATAGAATACCTAAATAATCCCATACCAGAAAAAGAAATTGAACAAGCCATCAAAGAACTCCCTAAGAAAAAATCACCAGGGCCTGATGGATTCACAAGTGAATTCTATCAGACATTCAAAGAACAACTAATCCCAATAATACACAAATTAATTAATATAATAAGCAAAGAAGGAGTCCTACCAAATTCCTTTTATGGCACAAATATGGTACTGATTCCAAAGCCAGGTAGATCAAAAACAGAGAAAGAAAACTATAGACCAATCTCCCTAATGAACATAGATGCAAAAATCTTAAATAGAATACTAGCAAAGAGACTCCAGCAAGTGAACAAGAGGATCATCCACCATGATCAGGTGGGATTTATACCAGGAATGCAAAAATGGTTCAACATTAGGAAAACCATCCACATTACTGACCATATCAACAATCTAACAAACAAAAATCACATGATTATCTCAATAGATGCTGAAAAAGCCTTTGACAAAACACAGCACCCATTCCTATTGAAAACACTGGAAAGTATAGGAATAGAAGGACCTTTCCTAAAAACAATAAACAGTATATACCTAAAACCATCAACAAGCATCATATGCAATGGGGATAAATTAGAAGCCTTTCCAATAAGATCAGGAGTGAAACAAGGATGCCCATTATCTCCTTTATTATTTAACATTGCACTAGAAACATTAGCAGTAGCAATTAGAGAAGAAAAAGAAATTCAGGCTATTAAAATAGGCAATGAGGAGACTAAGCTATCACTCTTTGCAGATGATATGATGGTCTACTTAAAAAATCCTAGAGAATCAACTAAGAAGCTTGTAGAAATAATCAACAACGTTAGCAAGGTTGCAGGATACAAAATAAATGCACATAAATCATCAGCATTTCTATATATTTCCAACACATCAGAGCAGCAAGAGGTAGAAAGAGAAACACCATTTAAAATCACCCTAGACAATATAAAATACCTGGGAATTTATCTACGAAAATGAACACAGCAATTATACGAAAACAACTACAAAACACTTTCCAAACAATTAATACTAGATCTAAACAATTGTAAAAACATTGATTGCTCATGGGTAGGACGAGCTAATATAATAAAAATGGCCATTCTACCCAAATTAATTTAACTATTTAGCGCCATACCTATCAAACTACCAAAAAACTTTTTCACTGAATTAGGAAAAACTATAACAAATTTCATTTGGAATAAGAAAAGATCAAGAATATCAAGGGAAATAATGAAAAAAAAATGTGAAGGAAGGGGGCCTAGCAGTACCAGATATTAAACTATACTCTAAAGCAGCAGTCATCAAAACAATATGGGACTGGCTAAGAGACAGAAGAGAGGATCAGTGGAATAGTCTTGGGGTAACTGATGTCAGTAAGACAGTATATGATAAACCCAAAGAGCCCAATTTTTGGGACAAAAATCCATTATTTGACAAAAACTGTTGGGAAATTTGGAAAACAATATGGGAGAGATTAGGTTTGGATCAGCATCTCACACCCTACACTAAGATAAATTCAGAATGGGTGAGTGACTTGAATATAAAGAGGGAAACTATAAATAAGTTAAGTGAACACAGAATAGTATACTTGTCAGATCTCTGGGAAAGGAAAGATTTTAAAACCAAGCAAGAGTTAGAGAAAATTACAAATTGTAAAATAAATTATTTTGATTATAT
Source organism: Gracilinanus agilis (assembly GCF_016433145.1). Classification (NCBI taxonomy): domain Eukaryota; kingdom Metazoa; phylum Chordata; class Mammalia; order Didelphimorphia; family Didelphidae; genus Gracilinanus; species Gracilinanus agilis. The sequence goes on from NC_058133.1 coordinate 244,606,392, forward strand.
AAAACTAAAAAGCTTTTGTACAAACAAAAACAATGTAGCCAAGATCAGAAGGGAAACAATAAATTGGGAAAAAGATCTTTATAACAAAAAACTCTGACAAGGGTCTAATTACTCAAATATACAAGGGGTTAAATCAATTGTATAAAAATTCAAGGCATTCTCCAATTGATAAATAGGCAAGAGACATGAATAGGCAATTTTCAGATAAAAAAATCAAAACTATCAATAAGCACATGAGAAAGTGTTCTAAATCTCTAATAATTAGAGAAATGCAAATCAAAACAACTCTGAGGTATCACCTCACACCTAGCAGATTGAATAAAATGAAAGAATGGGAGAGTAATGAATGTTGGAGGGGATGTGGCCAAATTGGAACATTAATGCATTGCTGGTGAACTGATCCAACCATTCTGGCTGGCAGTTTGGAACTATGCTCAAAGGGGTATAAAAGAATGACTGCCCTTTGATCCAGCCATACCATTGTTGGGGTTGTACCCCAAAGAGATCATAGATAAACAGACTTGCACGAAAATATTTATAGCCGTGCTTTTTGTGGTGGCAAAAACCTGGAAAATGAGGGCATGCCCTTCAATTGGGGAATGGCTGAACAAATTGTGGTATATGCTGGTGATGGAATACTATTGTGCTCAAAGGAATAATAAACTGGAGGAATTCCATGTGAATTGGAAAGACCTCCAGGAACTGATGCAGAGCGAAAGGAGCAGAGCCAGAAGAACACTGTACACTGAGATTGATGTACTGTGGTAAAATAGAATGTAATGGACTTCTGTACTAGCAGCAATGCAATGACCCAGGACTATTCTGAGGGACATATGGTAAAGAATGCTACCCACATTCAGAGGAAGAACTGCAGGAGAGGAAACACAGAAGAAAATCAACTGCTTGAATACATGGGTTGATGAGGACATGATTGGGGATTGAAAGTACCACACCAATGCAACTATCAACAATTTGGAAATAGGTCTTGATTAATGACACATGTTAAAACCAGTGGAAATGCATATCGGCCAGGGCAGGGGGGGAGGCCGGGGGGTGAAGGGGAAAGCAAGAGCATAATCATGAAACCATGTTAACTTTTCTAAAATATAAATATTAATAAATGTTTTTAAAAAAGAATATAAACTTCTAAAGGAAGGAACTATTGAATTTTCATCTTTAAATTCATGGTGCCTGGCATACTGTAAGTCATTGATAAATGTTGAATCAATTAGTAAATAACAGTTGAACCAAATTGAATGAAGTTTCCCTTATGTTACCTTAGATTGAACAATATAATGATATAACTGGCCAAAAAGTATGTATTTGTGTAATCAACAAAACCATAAGATCGCAAGAACTAGGGAATAAAGAGTTAGATAAAAAAAAAAACACTAGAGTCAAAAGACATATTCTTCATCAGTAAGATCTTTTTCTCTCAAAATAAACCATTCCTATGTGTCATATTAAGATTCTTTTAATATAAAATGAAATATTGTTGTTCAGTTAATCAAGTGGCTGAATCATCTCGATTGTTTAGACTTTTAGATAACTTTTTATGTAACAAAGGCCATTAGCAATATTATAAATACCTTTTCATGTTTCATCTTTAAATTATATAAATGCATATTGAATAACTTAAATTATCCACGTTGTTATTCAATTTCTTTTACTTATGAACCACATTTTTGGCAAAGATACTCGAATGGTTTGCCATTTCCTTCTCCAACTATTAACCAATGTACTTATTTTTAATATATACTTAGAAATCAGCATAGGAAAATGTGTATGATCTGAAGTTAGATGTAATATCAATTTAATTTTAGTTCATTCAATTAATAGAAATCCATGTTCCACATTCTTATCAATAGTAATGCCTTCTGTAAGATTTAAATTAATGTTCAATACTCCAAGTATTATATTTTATAAAGTTCATTAATAATCACCAGAAGTGGGGGCAGCTGGGTGGCTCAGTGGATTGAGAGCTAGGCCTAGAGACGAGAGGTCCTAGGTTCAAATCTGGTCTCAGACACTTCCTAGCTGTGTGACCCTGGGCAAGTCACTTAACCCCCATTGCCTAGCCCCTACCACTCTTCTTCCTTGGAGCCAATACACAATATTGACTCCAAGATGGAAGGTAAGGGTTTAAAAAAATTTTTTTTAAATCACTAAAGACCACATGACCAAGCTCTCCTTGCCTGTTAAAAAACCCCGCTTCAGCAGCTTGCAGTCCAGGAGAAGAGAGTGATAGGTGGGGCTACACAAAATTTATATCCTTCCTACACCAGCTGGTAACATAAGAAGGAGAGTGGGGTGCTGGGAATAATAGTTTTAGGGTACAGAAATTCTAATTACACAATCCCGTCTGTGATTCCCATGGAAAATGAGCATGTAGAAATCTCCCAGATTTACATGCCTAGTTTCCCCATGGAATCAGTACACATAACCAACTTATATCTCTAAAGATCTTCAATCAGAGGTACATACAATATTGCACTTTCTAAGGAGAAATTACAATAATTTGGGGACAAAAGAGAAAGAGAACAAAACCAATGATAGCTAGGTGCATTGACAAAAAGCCAATTGGGTGACAGTTCCCTTTGGCATAAGAGTGTACATTCAAAATAAATATGTTTCAACCCCCCACAGTTCAATTACACTACATCCCAAAGTTCATTCTGGATCTTTACATGCAGTGTGAGGTTTCTGCAGGTATCTCCATGGTGCCTTCTCCAAGAAGTACGCTTTCTTGATTTGGGGAGGTAGCAAGTTTCTTATCCTAAAATTACTCTCTAACAAGAAAAATTTTTTTCAATCTAGAATTATATGACAATTATACAATCACCCCTGAGGAGGATGTTGAAAAACACATGGATCACCCAGGAATACATGGCTGAATTATGAGGTATGTGAATCAATTGTAAAAAGGAAGTAAAAAACTTAAAAAATCCCTAACAAATAGAAGAAAAGAAAAAAAATCAAAATTAAAGAGTATATAAAAATTCTAAGGAGGAAAGAATAAGCCTAATACAGGACCTAGAATCAGGGTCCAATAAAGTGATTCATGTCTCACAAGCCTGTAGGACCACTGCAGCAATATGCACTTACCCAATCAGCAGCCAGGACTACAGAAAATTGCCACACTATGAAAGACAGAAAAGGGATTATATTTATTTATTTGTTTATTTTTTAGAAAATTCTTCCATGGATACATGATTCATGTTCTTACTTTCCCCTTCTCCCCCCCCCAAAAACCCCTCCCCAAAAACCCAGCAATGGAATGGCTGGATCAAAGGGCAGGCATTCTTTTAGCGCTCAATGAGGATAGTTCCAAATTGCCAGCCAGAATGGCTGGATCAGTTCACAGCTCCACCAGCAATGCATTAATGTCCGGATTTTGCCACATCCCCTCCAACATTCATTACTCTCCCCTTCTTTCATTTTAGCCAATCTGCTAGGTGTGAGGTGATACCTCAGAGTTGTTTTGATTTGCATTTCTCTAATTATTAGAGATTTGGAACACTTTCACATGTGCTTATTGATACTTTTGATTTCTTTACCTGAAAATTGTCTATTCATGTCTCTTGCCCATTTATCAATTGGGGAGTGGCTTGATTTTTTATACAATTGCTTTAACTCCTTGTATATTTGAGTAATTAGAACCCTGTCAGAGTTTTTCGTTATAAAGATTTTTTCCCAATTTGTTGTTTCCCTTCTGATTTTGACTGCACTGATCCTCCTCTCTGTCTCTTAGTCAGTACCATGTTGTTTTGATGACTGCTGCTTTATAGTATAGTTTAATATCTGGTACTGCTAGGCCCCCTTCCTTCACATTTTTTTTCATTATTTACCTTGATATTCTTGATCTTTTGTTATTCCAAATTTCCCCCTGAGTACTGCCTTGGCCGCATCCCACAGAGTTTGGTAGGATGTCTCATCATTGTCATTTTCTTCAATGAAATTGTTGATTGTTTCTATGATTCCTTCTTTGACAAATTGGTTTTGAAGAATCATATTATTTAATTTCCAATTAGTTTTTGATTTTCCTGTCCAGGTGCCCTTACTAATTATTATTTTTATTGCGTTATGATCTGAGAAGGTTACATTTATTATTTCTGCTCTTTTGCATTTGTTTGCAATGATTCTATGCCCTATAACATGGTCAATCTTTGTGAATGTGCCATGTGCAGCTGAAAAGAAGGTGTATTCCTTTTTGTCCCTATTTATTTTTCTCCACATATCAATTAAATCTAATTTTTCTAGGACTTCATTCACCTCTCTTACCTCTTTCTTATTTATTTTTCAGTTTGATTTATCTATATCTGACAGAGGAATATTTAGATCTCCCACTAGTATGGTTTTACTATCTATTTCCTTCTTGAGCTCTGCCAGTTTCTCCTTTATGAATTTGGGTGCTATGCCACTTGGTGCACACATATTGAGCAGTGTTATTTCCTCATTGTTTATACTGCCTTTAATCAGCATGTAATGACCTTCCCTGTCTTTTTTAATCATATCTATTTTTACTTTGGCTTTGTCAGAAATCACAATAGCCACTCCTGCCTTCTTTTTCTCATTTGACGCCCAAAAGATTTTGCTCAAACCCTGAACCTTAAACTTGTGTATGTCCACCCGCCTCATATGTGTTTCTTGTAGACAACATATGGTGGGATTTTGGTTTCTAATCCACTCTGCTATTTGCTTCCATTTTATGAGTGAGTTCATCCCATTTACATTCAGAGTTATAATCATCAGTTGTGCATTTGCTGACATTTTCGAATCCTCCCCTCTTCCTACCCCCTTTTTCCTTATACTTTTTCCTTTTAAATCAGTGGTTTGCTATTGAGCCACTATCCCTTATCCCCTCCCTTGATTAACTTCCCTTTCTATCCCCTCCCTTATTTTCCCCCCCTCTTTTTGTTTTTAAAGGCCTTATGAATTCCCTCCCTCTTCTCCCCTCCCTTTTTTTGACCTCCCCACTCCCCTGCTCCCCTTGGTTTATCCCTTCTAACTTTCTCAGAAGGGTTAGATAAGAGTTTTATGTCCCAATGGATAGTATAGCTACTCTTCCCTCTCCAGGTTGATTACACTAAGAGTAATGTTTGATTATTACCTCTTAATGCTGTCTTCCTCTCCTTCTTATAATAGTATTTGTCCCCTCTCCCTCCCATGCCCTCTTTGTGTGTAATAGAATATCCTATTTTCTTATTCACTCAAGTTTCTCTTGGTGTCCCCTGCTATTCACCCCCTCTTTCCCATCCCCCATGTCATCTTAGATTATTTAGTGTTCCACCCTTACCCTGTTAATTATTCTTCTGATTACTATAATAGTGAATATTATAATAGTGAATAGAGTTCACTACAGAGAATTATACATAACATTTCTCTACATAGGAATACAGATAATTAGATCTCACTGAGGTCCTTAAAAAGGCAAATTTAAAAATTATAAGTTTTCTTTCTTTCCCCTCTGTATCTTATTTACCTTTTCATGTTTCTCTCGATTTTTGCGGTTGGATATCAAACTGTCCTTTTAGCCCTGGTCTTTTCTGTGCAAATACCTGGAATTCTTCAATTTTGTTGAATGCCCATACTTTCCCCTGGAAATATATAGTCAATTTTGATGGGTAGTTGATCTGTGGTTGCAGGCCCAGCTCTCTTGCCTTTCTGAATATCGTATTCCAAGCCTTGCGATCTTTTAGCGTGGAGGCTGCCAGATCCTGTGTGATACTGATTGGTGCTCCTTGATATTTGAATTGTCTCTTTCTGGCTTCTTGTAAGATTTTTTCTTTTGCTTGGAAACTCTTGAATTTGGCAATTATATTTCTGGGTGTTTTCTTTTCTTGATCGAATGTCGCAGGTGTTCTATGAATCCTTTCAATGTCTATATTGCCCTCTTGTTGTAGGACTTCAGGGCAATTTTGCTGAATTATTTCTGTTAGTATGGAGTCCAGGTTTCTATTAATTTCTGTTTTTTCTGGAAGACCAATTATTCTCAAATTGTCTCTTCTAGACCGGTTTTCTTGGTCTGTCACTCTCTCATTGAGATATTTCATGTTTCCTTCTATTTTTTCAGTCTTTTGACTTTGTTTTATTTGTTCTTGTTGTCTTGAGAGATCATTAGCTTCTACTTGCTCAATTCTAGCCTTTGGGGATTGATTTTCAGCTATAATCTTTCGTTTTTCGGCTATGATCTTTTGATTTTCGGCTATAATCTTCTGGTTTTCGGCCATAATCTTCTGGTTTTCGGCCATAATCTTCTTGTATTCCTTTTCAATCTGGTCATTTCTGGTGTTCAATTTGCTTATCAGTTCATTTGGTTTCTGAGCCTCACTTTCCAATTGCAAGATTCTACCTTTTAAACAGTTATTTTCTTGCCAGATCTCTTCCATTTTCCGCAAAATCTCAGTTTTGAACTCTTCCATAGCTTGTGAGGAGTTTTCTTTATTTGAGGAGGGTACAGATGCTTGTTTGTTCTCCTCCTCTGTTTGCTCGGTTGTCTGGATTTTCTCTGTGTAAAAGTTGTCGAGTGTTAAAGACTTCTTTTTCTTGTTGTTAATCTTTCTCTTCTGAACTTCCTGAGACTGGGTAGCCATTGTTAGCCCAGCAGCTTCTCAGGTTTATCCTCCTGCTCAGGGTCTGTCCGCGGTCAAGCCCCCAGGTGGACCCCCTTGCTTGATCGTCTGCTGGAGGTTTCTTTACAAGTCTCAGGGCGCTGCTTCCAAAGTCGTATACCGGTCTGCACTGGTTCCCCACTCAGGGTTTCAGAGCTTTAGCTTGTGGCTGTGTCTGCCTCCACCCACACCTCCGCCCCTGCCTGTGCTCCGAGCCTGCGCTCTGCGCCCTGCGTCCGCTCTCGGCACCCTGCTCCTGCGCTCAAATTTTGTGTGCGTTTGTTAGCTTTTTGGGGTCCTAAATCTTGCTGCTCTCAGGAACAGGCCCTGGAGCTGCCAATGACTCGATGGGTGCCCCAAACTTGCTCTATTTCTTTTTAGCTGGCTTCGGCGCTATAGGTGTTGTGTGTGGAGGGGATGGGGGTGGGGTGGTTGCTCAGCCCGCGATTTAGTGAGAGCTGTTTCACCCCTTTATAGCATGGAAATGCCTCGATTCCACGTACCTTCCATGCTGTGCCCTGTTGTGGGGTTCCTCCGTTCATCTGGACTTGTTTTTATGTCCCCTTGAGGAGTTTTGTGTGTTTCGGTCAGGAGAGGTTAAGAGCTGCTTCTTACTCTGCCGCCATCTTAACCCGGAACTCCCCAATTCTAATTTTTAAAGAATGAATTTCTTCCAAGATCCTTTGATCCTCCTTTTCTATTTTCCAGGTCAATTTCTTTTTTTCCATAAGACATTTCATATTCTATTTTTCATTCTTTTGATATTGATTTTGATTTTAGTTTATTGATGTCTTATGAAGTCATTTCCTTCTATATGCCAAATTCTAATTTTTAAAGAATGAATTTTTTCCATGATCTTTTCATCCTCCTTTTCCTTTTGTTCCATTCTGTATTTCATGTAACTCTTTTTTTAAAAACATATAACTATTTATTAAAGTAAAGAACAATTTAGATCATTGGAAACATATAAATTGAGCAAAGCAGATAAACCCCAGAAAAATTTTAAATTAGATTTAAAAAATTTTTTTAAATTGATTAATTAAGAAAAAATTTTCCATGGTTACATGATTCATGTTCTTTCCCTCCCCTCCTCCCTCCCCGTATAATGGGGAAAAACAGGGAAGGTGCCTTAAATATTAAATATGGGCTCTGTGGGGTGGATAGGAGACTGAAAGGGACAATGGGAAAGACTTTATAAGCCAGGGAACCAGGTTTAACTACAAGGGAAAGGCCATTGACTGAAATGACTGTTAAGCCTGACTAACTGTCACTCAGCCCCACACAGCCTGGAATAAATACAGATTAATACATACACACAATGAGGACCTAAAATGACTAAAAACACACAGGGAATCAGTTTAATTATAATATGAGGGTATTAGTAATTATAATATGAGGGTATTTACCTAACTATGGCTAACAACCCAGGACTGGAGTCAAAAAGGGTAAGATCCCTAGCCCACCTGGCTTCTGCCAGGATTTGACAGCTTGATCTAGGGAAGAGGGCTTGAACTTGGGATCTCACAACTCTTCCAGGGATGTTACAGGATGCCAGAAACCAACTCTTCCAGAACTGATGTAACCAGGTAGGGCTTGAAGTCTGCAAGCTGCCCACCAGATCACAGGCCACTTCCCTACTCACTGCTGTCTTGCAGGATTGATGTCCTCTGCTTTCAATCTTCACCACTCTCCAAGATCCCAGGGAATCAGGGTGCAACTCTGAGGTCTCCCAGGGTCAGTTACAGCTTGTCCCAACTACCATGGAGTCTTTCTCAGAGAGAGAGCAAGCCACTTCCTGCTTCCCCATTCCATGTGGAATTCTCCAGCCCTTCCTGTTAGGTCTCCTAAATGATAACTTAATAATCTTCCTCATAACACCCTCCCATAGCTAACATGCAGTTCCACTGGGTTTTACATGTTTCATTCATCAAGACCTATTTTTATATTATTGATATTTGCACTAGGGTGATTAAGAGTCTACATCCCCAATCATATTCCCATTGACCCATGTGATCAAGCAGTTGTTTTTCTTCTGTGGAATTCTTTTCTTCATTGGATTTTTTGGCCTCTTTTTGCAGTTTACTAATTTTTCTTTTTAAGCAGTTATTTTCCTTTTGCATTACTTTCATTTCCTTTTCCCATTTTTCTTCTACCTGTCTTATCTGAGTTTTGAATTCCTTTTTGAGATCTTCCAGGGCCTATGACCAATTACCATTTTTCTTTGAAGTTTTGCATGTGGTTTCTTGGATCTCACTATCCTCTATTGACTTTATGCCTTGCTCTTTGTTTCCATAAACATTTTCTAGGGTTAGGTGTTTCTTTTGCTTTTTGCTCATTTTCTTAGCCTTTTTTTGCCCTTAGACTAGACGTTCTGAAAGCTGCTGATTCTGTCTCCCCTGTTGGTGGCTTGCAGGACTCAGCACTATGAGCTATTTTGCCACAGGGCTAAGGGCTTCATAATAGTGCAGGCTTGAAAGGGCCAAGTGCTAAAGACTTCTGGACCTCACTGTGGGCTGGTGTGTGCTTTGTTGGTGTAGGCAGCATCCTGGGATCTTGAAATTGGTCTATGCTGAGGCTTGGAACCTGATGCAGTTGGTGGGGAGTGGTTGGCTGGCACCACTTTTTGTGTGCAGTTTTGCTTCCACCTTCCCCCATCCTGTGACAATTGACTCTCTCTGCCTATCTTTCAAGTTGTATTCAGCAGGAGAGCCCCAACACTCTGTCTTGCTGTTGGTTTGGGTTGCTTTTTAAAGATTGTGTTGGAAGAATTCCCAGAGTGGTTTCAGCTACTAAGCCACTAAGCTACTCTGATACTAAGCCACCATCTTGGCTCCACGCCCTTCTCCTCATTTTACAAATCAAGAACTTGATATTTCTAAGATGAAGGGTCTGTTATAATGAATCATGAAGATATTGAAGATATATTCATCTAGTGAGCAAAGTGCTCATGGACCAGACTTATGGAAATATTTCTAATATTTTACATAATTGATTGTGGAATCCTTAAATTGGATGGGAATTAAAATTTTACTAAATCTACAAATTAAGTCTATGCTGTTATCTGCAGTCTGAAACCTAGCAGACCAGTTCTACAGGTTCTTTGTAATGTCAAAGATTGACCCCTACATATGTATAAACTGGTGCCAGGGTGGTGGAAAGAAGGCTTCACAGGGGCTATTTTCCTGACTTTTGACCATGCTATCTGTATTACCATTTGTTGTCTCTCGATTGTCATTGCATTGTTAAAACTTCTGATGTACCAATCATTTGATTCACATCTCACAACCTCCTTGCTTCCATTCATAATAAAAAGAGTTTCTCTCTCTCCCTCTCTCTCTCTCTCTCTCTCTCTCTCTCTCTCTCTCTCTCTCTCTCTCTCTCCCCCCATCTGAAGAGGAGCTGACAGGTTGAATGTGATGCTGATGACTCCTCTGTCTCTTTGTCTATTTCATATACTTATGTCCTTTCTCCCTTAATCTTTAACCCTTCCACCCATATTCCCCTACTTCCTGGCTTGACTTCCAGATGCTCAAACACCATGCAAGAAATTTGTGAAGTGGCTGGACCGCTTCATAAGGTACTGTGATTTGCTATAGTCACATGACTAAAGTATCTAAGTATGACTAAGTATCTAAGACAGGTTTTAAATGTAGACTTTCCTTATTCCAAGACTAATACCCTACACACTATTTCATGTACCTGCCTCAAATAGCTTCTTAGTGGAAAAACTGGAACTAAAAATTAAGGTCTTCTAATTCCCAATCTGGGGCAGCTGGGTGGCTCAGTGGATTGAGAGCCAGGCCTAGAGACTGGAGGTCCTAGGTTCAAGTCCGGCCTCGGACACTTCCAGCTGTGTGACCTTGGGCAAGTCACTTGATCCCTATTGCCCACCCTTACCACTCCTGGGCCAAGGACGGTCCCTAGCCCAGATGAAAAAGGAGGAGGGTTGGGCGTGGGGCTAGCAACCCCACCCTGTAAAAACTACATCTGCTAAAGAAACTGCAACCTAAAGTAGGGGCAGTTGGGCTAGCTCAGTGGATTGAGAGCCAGGCCTAGAGACGAAAGGTCCTAGGTTCAAATCCGGGCTCAGACACTTCCCAGCTGGGTGACCCTGAGCGACTGTGTGACCCATTGCCTACTGGTTGTGGCCCTATGCTTCTAGAATGGAGTCCCAGGATAAAAAAAAAAATTCCCAATCTACCATATTACACAATAAATTCAAAATGGATATGTGAGCAGAATACTAAAGATCATAACATAAGACCAAAAGCATTCCCTTATAGAGGATATCAATAGTACTGAAAAGAACTGCAAAGTTTTAATAACTATATGGAAGAATGTTCCAAATTACTAGTAAGAGAAATGCAGATCAAAACAACCCTGGGGTTGTATGATCTCATACCCTATGGATTGGTAAAGGTGACAAAAGATGGAGAAAGTTGGTATTGGAGGGATTGTGGGAAGATAGATATACTGATGGATTGTTGGAGAACCTCTGAACCAGTAAAGACATTTTGGAAAGCAATTTGCAATCATGCCCCTAAAGAGTGATAAAATTGTCCATAGTCTTTGACCTAGATATTCCACAAGTAGGCTTAAACACCAAGTTGACCATTGACTTAAAAAATAAGTTTTAAGAAACAGTTTATTTACATCAAAATATTTATAGCAGCATAGCAAAAATCAGAAATTAAGTAGATGTTTATCCATTGGTGAATAGCTAAACAAATGGTGGTTCATTAATGTACTGGAAAATTACCATGCTGAAAAAATGAAGAATGTGATGAATACAGAGAAGTATAGACAGATCTATATGAACTGATGAAGAATAACGTAAGCAGAACCAAGAAAAAAATGTACACAATAATGTTAATAAAAGAAGCACACCAAAAAATCAAAAGTAAAACTGCAGAATAGCAAAGTTGCAAACATTGCCTAAAAAAATATGAGAAAATATCTATACCACAGAAGTGAGAAATCCACAAATGTGATACATTACACATATTTTCAGACTTTTTTGATGTATTAATTAGTTTTACTGATTTATTTCATCTTTTTTCTTTAAAAACATCATTTATTATATGGGATGGCTTTCTAAAAGGATGAAGTGGATTTACCCCTGTGATAGAGGGACACCAGGGGAAATTATGGTGATATTAAAAAAAGACATCAATAAAAATTCATTAACAAATAAGTTCTTTGCAGATGAAAGCATATGATTTTTCTCTTCTTTATTTGGATATATGTTTTGAGGTTTTAGTTTTATTAGATTATTCACTTATAAAAATGAACAATATGGAAATGTGTTTTGTGTGATAATACATGTATAACCCAGATTGAATTGCTTGCCAGCTTGGGGAGCAGGGGGAAGAAGGGAGGGAGACAATTTGGTCATATAACTTTGGAAAACGTATGTGGAAATTCATTGTATATAATTGATAAAAAAAATAAAAATAAATAAATTCTTGTTGACTTGAGTCACTTGGTGAGAGTAAAGTCCCACCAATAGCTCCTTTCTTTCTTCCTCTAGCTTATCTCAAGAAAGACTAGTACCTTTGGTATGAGGGCTTGCTGAGCCCCCCCCTTTTTTTTTTTACACCCTTGTACTTCGGTGTATTGTCTCATAGGTGGAAGAGTGGTAAGGGTGGGCAATGGGGGTCAAGTGACTTGCCCAGGGTCACACAGCTGGGAAGTGGCTGAGGCCGGATTTGAACCTAGGACCTCCTGTCTCTAGGCCTGACTCTCACTCCACTGAGCTACCCAGCTGCCCCCCTTGTTGAGCCCTTTAAAAAATTTTTTTTTCCAGTGCTGCTTTACTCCTTTGGTGTTCATCTGCTATCTAGTTATCACCTGTGGCTTGAAGAAGCTATAAGATGCACAGTGGCCACATTCTGGTCAAAATGATCTTGGCAGGCAGGCTAAATCAAGTTGAGGATAATTAAGGAACCTCAAACATGTCAGTAAGTTAGAGCATGTGAATACTTCCCCACTTTGGAATTTTTTTTTTTTATCCTGGGACTCCATTCTAGGAGCATAGGGTCACAACCAGTAGGCAATGGGTCACACAGTCACTCAGGGTCACCCAGCTGGGAAGTGTCTGAGCCCAGATTTGAACCTAGGACCTTTTGTCTCTAGGCCTGGCTCTCAATCCACTGAGCTAGCCCAACTGCCCCTACTTTAGGTTGCAGTTTCTTTAGCAGATGTAGTTTTTACAGGGTGGGGTTGCTAGCCCCACGCCCAACCCTCCTCCTTTTTCATCTGGGCTAGGGACCGTCCTTGGCCCAGGAGTGGTAAGGGTGGGCAATAGGGGTCAAGTGACTTGCCCAAGGTCACACAGCTGGAAGTGTCCAAGGCCGGACTTGAACCTAGGACCTCCAGTCTCTAGGCCTGGCTCTCAATCCACTGAGCCACCCAGCTGCCCCCACTTTGGAATAGGCAGATGAAAATGTGTTCCAGTGGCCATGAAAAGGCTGACATGGGTCCTGTGGAGGACTTACAGCTTGGTTAGATATCAAAGAAGCCAAGATCATTCATTGCATCCTAAGTCATCACCAGTTATCTTGACTTTTGTCTTGCCACTGAACTTTGATAGTTGAAAAAGAGGGTGACAACTTTGTACAACTTAGCCTCGCTTAAATCCAATTTAGTGCATTTATATTTTACTCTCATTATTTTATTATTTTACTCCTACCTCAAAAGTCCTATGATAATGGGTAGGTATGGATACACTGGGAACTGTCCAAATCTGTACACAGGTGACCTAGGGCATAAAGTCATCTTTGTCCTGGAAGCAGCACGGGAATTCAGCAGTCTTTTTAAAGGCTCATCTCTAATAAGAAAAAAGACTTGTACAAAAATATTTATAGCCGCGCTCTTTGTGGTAGTAAAAAAATTGGAAAATGAGAGAATGTCCTTCGATTGGGGAATGGCTGAATAAATTGTGGTATCTGTTGGTTATTGAATACTATTGTGCTCAAAGGAATAAAAAACTGGAGGAATTCCATGTGAACTGGAACAATATCCAGGAATTGATGCAGAGTGAAAGGAGCAGATCCAGGAGAACCTAATACACAGAGACTGATACACTGTGATACAATCAAACATAACAGACTTCTCTACTAGCAGCAATGCAAGGATCCAGAGCAAGGCTGAGGGACTTGTGAGAAAGAAAACTAGCCACACTCAGAGGAAGAAGTGTGGGAGGAGAAACACAGAAGAAAAACAACTGCTTGAACACATGGGCTGATGGGGATATTATTGGGGGGTGTAGACACTAAACAATAACTCTAGTCCAGCTATCAATAATATGGACATAGGCCTTGATCAATGATACATGTAAAACCCAGTGGAAGTGTGTGTCGGCCATGGGGGGGGTGGTGGTAGAGAGGGAAAGAACATGAAACATGTTACTGGGGGAAATATTCAAAATAAGAAAAAAGGCTCACCTCCTAACATGAGGAAGGGGTTAAAAAAGTGCCCTGAAAATTGTTCATCTGAAGCTGTCTGCTTCACCTAACCCTGATCTGCTTAGTAATGTTAAGAGAGTTTTTATTAATTTCTCCTTTTTTATATTTAAAAGAAAAAGGAGCAATAATATTTTTCAGGAAGAGACCCCCTACTGTTCTGCTTGTCAGTTGGTGACCCCCTGCTGTGCAGGTTGGCAGATGGTGACAGTTGGTAACAGTTAGACGGGTGTGGTTGAGTGTGGTTTTGTAAGTTGCAGACCATTGGAAAGGCTTTTGTTTCTGACTCTCCTCTGGCTAGCACTCTCTCTGACTGGAGACAGAGAAACAGAGTAAGGCCTTAATAGTCTTATTGATCATTGATAACTTGGGTAGACAAGTAGATAGATAGTGGTTATATTATCAAACAGAGAGAGTAGTGAGAGTAGGTGAGTCCTTCGGCCTAACAGAAGATACTGTCCTCTGAGACAGATAGATGTAGAGTTTTCTAGAAAAACTGAATTAGTTTTGGGATCTTGAGTATAGTTATAATCTATTATAAGATTGCTTTCACTTTCCTCCTTCCTATTTCCTATTTGTATTTCCTAATAATAAACTAAATGTTTTGCATTTAATAAACTGCGCACTGGCTTTTGATCAAACTCCTGCCCTCCAAAATTTAACCCTTCACACTATGAAAATAGGGGATCTTACCTTGCTGTCAAAATACACACCAAAAGAAGTACACAACTTTTACAAAGATGATTCCATTCACCACTGGTATGTGGAAGGTGTGCACACTTATGGGCAACATAAAATCCAATAGACATGAAAGATGAACATTTCTTATTGCAAGAGAACTTAGCAGAAATTGCATCCAAACATCAGCCCTCAATGAAACAATGCTAACAAATGAAGGCCATCCAGGTTACTAAAATCAGAGTTGGATACATGTTTTTCTAGAGTCGTCACTGAATAGTACCATGAAACTGGCATAGGCTTCATAATCAGATTGAATCTAGTCGCCAAGCTTGTATATCTTCCCAAAGGAGTAAATGAGAGACTGATTATAATATGACTACATTTGCAGGAAAGTGCCAAGGCACTATCATTAGTGTGTATACTTCCATCATGATGAACCATAATGAAGTAAAAAGAAAATTTTATGAAGACCTAGAGACCCTCATCAAAGGTGTACCAAAAAATGTTAATCTTTCAAATCATTAAATTCTTTTTTTAAAAAACCCTTAACTTCTGTGTATTGGCTCCTAGGTGGAAGAGTGGTAAAGGTGGGCAATGGGGGTCAAATGACTTGCCCAGAGTCACACAGCTGGGAAGTGTCTAAGGCTGGATTTGAACCTAGGACCTCCCAACTCTAGTCGTGGCTCTCAATCCATTGAGCGAGCCAGCTGCCCCCTCAATTCATTAAATTCTGCAATTTAATACCAGAGTGGGCACATACTATCAGACATGGCAGGAGTTTTAGGGAGAAATGGAGTCAGAAAGAGCAACAACAAAAGTCACTTACTACTGAAGACTCTCATATCCCATGACCTTCTTATCACCAATACTGTCTTCCATTTACCTAAATGTAATAAAACTTTGTGGATGCCTCCTTGAAGCAAACATTGGCATTTAATAGGCATTTAAGATTAATTTAATTCATTATAAAAAGAAGAGATAGACAGGATGTGATAAGGGTGCTGGACCAATCACAGACATTCTTTCTGAGCTAAACACTGCCATTCAACAAAAGTGGGGGCCCCAAGGTAAGAGGACTACCAAAAGACTTAATGTCAACAAATTAGAGCTCTTCTCAGTGCATGAACTATTTGTTGCTAACTTGGAGAGAAAGCTGAATTGTGTCAACAGTGGACCAGAGAAGGCGTGGGTAGAGATTTCAGAGATTTGGTGCACAACACAACAATCGTAACACCAGAACACTCACAAATGTCAGGAATGGTTTGATGAAAATGATGGGAAAATTCAGAAGTTACTAAACTAAAAATGAGAACTCCACAGGGTTTACCTGCAAGATAGTGATAATGATATGATCCTGGAGAGATGTACTGAACACTTCTATGATGTTCTCAAGAAACTGTCATCAATCAATGCTGTAGCCATTGACCATGACCATATGTCAACCTCTTTTTAGCCAAACTTCCAAATGAAGAAGTATTGAATACTATTACGCTCCTCTGTGTGGCAAAGCACCTGATGTTGATTCTATTCTAGCAGAGATTTACAAAGCAGGTCCACTGCTCATAAAAACACTGACTGAAATCTTCTAGGCTATATTATTATCTGGAAGAGGAGTGTTATATTGAATCTCTGGGAGTTTGAAGTTCACTTTTGATTGACAGGTGAATCAGTTGGATAGAATGTTCCCAGAGAGGCATGAAGACTCAGGAGAGAGCAGTTGAGAACCCTGACAGAGGTTCTGGGGTCTTTTACCTGTCCCTGAGGCTAGAGATCAGTGTGGATCCTGGTCTTTGAGGAAATAGAGACTTGCAAACTCAACCCTGCAAGCTCCTCCTGTGTTTCCTGTACCATCATCAATCTGTATTAGACCACCATCTCTGTTTCTATTGCCCCTAGATATTAGGAAGTTCATCATCTTAGTCATCTAGGCTTCCCAGGGCCCGGGAGGGATCCGGGAAGTGGTCAGGAGAAGAAGAAGAGGGTGGAAAGGGCAGATATCTCAACTGATTAGGCTTAAGATCTACTGAAGAAGAAGCTGAAGATTTAACAGCAGTTTGCCTCCTCTGGTTTAACCCTAACCAGGCTGTACCAGAGAGAAGCTATCATCTTGTTTCCTTCATTTGCCTGCAGTTAGATTTCATTAGTATCAATTTAAAGTAGGGTTTCCTATTATCTCTATCCCACACCATTATCCTTCTTACCAAATATATTCAAAGTTTAAAGTACCTTCCTGGATTGGTTTCCAAAGTTTATTTGGGAAGGGAGTCACGCAGTCAGATTACCAATGTTACCTCAGCTGAAGAGCCCAATAATTAATATCAATTAACCCCAGGTGGGTCCTGAAGGTATAAACACTTTGACCTAAAGGATCCTGCCTGAGCAACTGTTATAAAGGAGAAGTGCCATCCTATCCTCTTTCTGTACTCCATCTTTATATACATCAAATAGATATTAGTGACCTCCTTTTAATATAACAGGAGCCTCCTTCCATAACATCTGAGGGCATCTGCCCTTCTGGAGTTCTTTCTCTTTTTTGTCCCTTATAACCACTGAACCCTGCTTGTGATTCACCAGGTATAAACTTCACATGAAACATATCCAATGGTGTTTATTTTTGTCATGTTTCAGAATTCCCCTAAAATGGTGTAAGATTAAAAATTAATATACAATAACTCCAAGATTTATATTTTATAAGATTTATTAATAATAACTTGAAGTAGAGGAAAGTAAGAACCCTGAGTAAAGAGGAGTTTCTCCCAGATCGCGTTTGCAGGAGAAGAGAGAGGGTGGAGTCACTGAAACTTTTATCTACAAAATGTAAGGATGCAATGTGAGGAAAACAGAGGAATGCTGGGAAATGTAGTTCTAGGGGTACAAACTTCTAATTACATAATCCCCCCTGTGATCCTTTGGGAGACTAGTCTCCCCAATGGATCATGTAAACATAACCAACTTATAACTCTAAAAATCTTTAACTAACGATATATACAATATTGCAGTTTCTAAAGGGAAATTATGATAATTTGGTGATAAATTGGAAGTAAAAGAGAAAAAAATAAAACCAATGATTGCTACATTGACAAAAAGCAAATTTGGGGGCAATCCCCTTTGGCATAATTCAAAATAAATTCAACCCCCCACAGTTCAAATCACCACATCCACATCTCTCTGCATCTTTTAGTGCAGTGTGTGGTCTCTGCAGGCAGGGTGCCTTCTCCAAACAGTTCACTTTCTGGATTTGGGGAGGTAGCAAGTTTCTTATCCTAAAATTACTCTCAAAAGAATTTAAACTTTGCATTATAGGATAATAATAAAATCCCCCCTGAGGAGGATGTTGACAAACACATGGATCACTCAGGGATACATGGCAGAGTTCTGAGGTATATGAATCAATTGTCAAAAGAAATCAAAAACATCAAAAAAGTCCAAATAAAAGAGAAAAAGTAACTTCTGGACAAAATATAAAATATCAAAGTCTCATGTGTAAAAATTCTAAGTAAGGAAAAATAAACTTATAAAAGGTCCTCGAATTGGCCTAATTAAAGTGAATTATGCCCCACAAGCCTGTAGCAATTATGCATTGACTCAATCAGCAACCAGAACTACAAAAAGTTTGTCACACTATGAAAGAAAGAAAAGGAACTATATTTTGAATCAGATGGGA
Organism: Gracilinanus agilis; assembly: GCF_016433145.1. NCBI lineage: Eukaryota > Metazoa > Chordata > Mammalia > Didelphimorphia > Didelphidae > Gracilinanus > Gracilinanus agilis. The sequence goes on from NC_058133.1 coordinate 244,624,811, forward strand.
AATAGCATTCCCTAGTCTGATTTTACCTTTTCTCTCAGGGATAGGAGAGCCAGGATGGTAGCCAAAACTTTAGTACTTGTTAGAATGTGGCATGAGAAAGACCTGCGTCTGACATATGCCAAGCAGTTGCAACCTCAAACCTCAAGCAAGTTCAAGTCCATTGTCTTGGTGCAGAATTGGTTGGTCTCTTTGACCTTGTGCTCATTGGTACTGTGCAGTGGCTCTTATGTGATCCTTTCTCCTGGAATCAGACACAATCATTAAGCAAAGTCCCATAATTTTTAAACAATGAATGGCATGTTTTTTTCATAGTCTAAAGCTTTAGGGTATGCATTGACATTAGGGCTAATGGACATTTTAAACTTACCCTAGTGCAAAATAAAAAAACTCTTAATACTGGTAACATGCTTTAAGTACAAAAAATGAGAGAAAAAAGAAAACTCAAATACTGTATTGCACATACAAAGGAAAAGAATAATTTTAAAAGTTTTAAAAATAAAAATATATGGCTTAGAATCAGTGGTACACTGTGTCAGCCAAGGAGAGGTAGAATACAAAGGTTTCTCAGCCAAAAATGAGATCCATTTCCTTTTTCACTTGGCCATGATCCACAGTGTGAGTGCAAATGTTTTTCACTAAGTAACAGCTTTATAAAACAGTAGTTCAATAGGTAATGCACATTCAAGAAGTACCAAAACCGCCCAAATCATAATAGCCCAGTTAATGACAATATCAAACCCACTATCATTAAGATTCACATGAGTCTCTATATATCCACTTGCTGTGTAACATTTAAAAAAACCTATGAACTCATGGATCCTTTTCACAAGTTCTACAGATCTAGCCAATCTTTCAACCTTGGCCAAGATATTTTTAACAAAGTCTATTACTGCCATCATTCCAAAATTTGGCAGAGGAGCCCAGAAAAAAACCTTTGAAGTTCCTACAGCTCCTAGCTGTTAAGCTCTTCTTTATGCTCCTGAACTAAAATGTGATCCTTTGTTTTGGCTGGGGTAGGCATATGCTTCCTACAATCTCAATACCAAATTCTAGCAAGTGCACTGAAGGTCAAGCAAGCATTGAATATTGTGACAATTTTTTTCTCAACAAAATGCATCAAATACAAAAGTTGATGAGTTCACATTGGGGTTTCTCTCCATTCTCTCCATGTCTCTCCATCTGGCCAGGTACCTGACAGAATCTTTGTTAACAGGCTGATCCTTCACCTGGAAGTTGGTCATCTACCTTAGAGCCAGTATGCCTTCAGAAAAGGCTGAGGAATAGTCAATAGGATATTTGCTTCCCAACAACTGTAAGAGAGCTGAGAGCAGACCAGAGATCTGTATACAACATTTATCATTCTAACTAAGGACTTTGTCAGCCATGAGGGCTTATGGAAGATCACGGCCGAATTTGATTGGCCAGAGAAGTTCATCAATATTGTACAACAGCTCCATGAGAGTATGCTTACATATACTTTGGATAATGGACAATGCTCTTGTGCTTTCCCAGTCATCAATGGAGTGAAGCAGGACCATGTAGTTGTTCCCATGCTTTTTAGCATGATGTTTTCAGTGATGTTGTTGAACACTTTCAGTGAGGATGAGAATGTCATCAAGGTCTGCTACTACACTAGTGGTAGTAAATTATTTAACTTTAATGACAGTAAATTATTTAACTTGAAAAGGTTCAAACCAAGACTAAAGTGGAGGTATAGTTGGTGCACAACTTTCTGTTCAAAGATGACTGTGCACTTAATGCAGCCTCTGAGATTGACATACAACAGAGCACAGATCAATTCTCTAAAATTGTACTAATTTTGACCTGTCAATTAACTGAAAAAAAACCCAGAGGTTCTTCACTAGTCAGTACCACATCATTCATACCTAGATCATTGGTTATGGCAAAGGCAAAATTTTGAATACTGTTATAATTCACTTACCTTGACAGTATACTTTCCAAGGATGTCCACAGAGATGAGATTTCTGCAAATATTGCCAGAGCTAGTTCAGTGTTTGGGAGGCTCTGAACAAAAGTGTTGGAGAGAAGAAGTATTAGGTTGCCTCCCATACTGAAGGTCTACAGAGCTGTTGTGTTAAACTTATTGTTTGCATATCTGTGAAATCTGGACAGTCTAATAGCATCATATGGTAATACTTAATAGTTCATATGGGTTATTTGTGCCTGACCTATGGTAGATCCTTCAGAGCCTGTATTGATCTCATCAATCATAGATGAACTCTACATTGATCCTGACATAATTATGTCATTTTAGTTTTCAAATACAAAGGACAAAATTCAACCAATTTATCCCACGGCACAATGGTGGGAAAATTTCTACCCAGTTCAAATACTAATCCCTTTTGTTAACATTGCCTTACCCTTACTCAGAATAGCCAAAAGGGAGAGGAGAAGAGAAAAGATAATTCCCACTCCTACCTCAATGCAAGTTATGATAGTTCCTTCCCAAAAAAGGAAGTTGTATCCAAGCACTGTCTGGTGTAGGTAGATAAGACCCAAGTCATGTTCCCATTGATTCAGGTTCTTCCACTTCTCTGTAATTTCTCAGGCCAGTTAGCATTATTCTTTCTTCACTGTCCAGTCAGTCCTATTTTTAGCTATTTCAGCTCTATGCTTCTCTCCCATCAAATCCCTCTTTCCCTATCTTATAGCCATTATCTCTTGCCAATTCCCATCTGTCCCCTCTACTCACATGATGCTGCATCAAGCTGGACCAAGTCACACAAACCTTGTTGAGTAGTTCCATTATAAATTCATGTTATCCAACTTCAACTTGGCCCTCACTGTCAGTTTTTTTGTTCTTTTTTAATTGATTCCTTATATCCTTAACATATTATGCACCTTGTTTTCCTTTATTTTCATCTCAAAACCCCTTGACATTCCCAATTTTTTCTCCTTTTCCCCAGTCACTGAAAAAGAGGTGGCACCCTAAGAGGGTAAAGGTAAAGGCCAAACTTTACCAAACTGCAACTATAATCAACTCATCTCTCCTTCATATCTTTCCAATCTCCTAGCTCCTTCCTTACTGTTTTCAAACATACTCAAATCTCCCCATCTTAAAAAAGCCCTAAACTATATTCTATTATCTCCCTCAAATAATTCACCAATGTATTTCCTCTCTTTTCCAGCCAAACTCCTTTACACTTGTTACATGAGATGGCTCTTTTTCTTGCCAAGGCAAATCTTCTCTACCATTAGTCACCAATCATTTGTTTTCTGTTGGTTCCTTTTCTTCTGCCTTTAAACATGCTTATATCTCCCCATATCCTCAAAAAAAAACTTATTTGATTCATTCATCCCTGCTAACTGTTGTCCTATATCTCCCCTCTGTTTTTATGGCTAAACTCCTTGAGAAGTTTGTTTAGAATATATGCCTCCACTTCTTTTCCTCTCATTTTCTTCTTAAATCTTTGCAATCTAGTGTATGACTTCATCATTCAACAGAAAAATCCTTAACAACCTCTGATTGCCCACCCAGGTTTATAACAGCTTTCTTTCTTAATTCTCACATGCACTTGATTTTATGTTTATAATAATAACTGACATTTAAATATTAGCTAGAAGTCCAAAAAAGTACCTTATACACGTTATTTCACTTACTAATACTATATTATATTATCCTCATCTTATAGATGTGGAAATCAGCATTCTCAGAAGTTAAATGACTTGCTGAAAGTGTCACACAATTTATATAAGGCTTTAGATCTAAATCTTCCTGATTTCAAGTTACTCTATCAATTAATCCATGCTGCCTTTGTGAAATTAATATCTGTACCTAGTACTACAATTCCCAGCACCCCACTCTCCTCCTGTCATTACGTGCTGATGTAGGCTATATATTCTGTGTAGTTCTGCCTCTTGCTCTCTTCTCTTACTGTCACAGCTTTGGTGGAGCGGGCTTTTTAAACAGGCAAGAAACTTTAATCATGTGGTCTTATTTTGTTAGAAAAATATCTTTTTATTCCTTTACTTCTGGTGATTATTAATAAACTTTATAAATATAATTATTGGAGTTTCTGGACATTAATTTAAATCTTACACTTTCAATTATGCATTTACTAAAAATTGTTGCATTATGGCTACCTGTATTAGTGTTTTCTATCTCACTAGATTTTCAGCTCCTGAAGAACAGTGACTACATCTTATCCAAACTTCTCATCTCTCCATCAATGCTCTGGACACAGGAGAAATTTAATAAATAGTGCTTGTTCTGAATAACTTTTACCTCTTCAATTAAACTACAAGTTCCTAAAAGGCAGGAACAATACTGCTTCTGTATACTTCATTGCCTATATAAATATAATGCTATACTTAATTGTTAATACTCAATATTTATTGAATTTAGCTAAATCTATAAGAACGCAACACAGGCATTACTAATTTAATGCCTCATGTTAATCATGAAAATAACATAATCTATAATCTTGTTTTCTTGGGGTGATATAAATTTAATTATGAGCAACACTGAAGTCTTTGTATAATTGACTACAAAAGTTAAATTTTTTTTTTAAACCCTTGTACTTCGGTGTATTGTCTCATAGGTGGAAGATTGGTAAGGGTGGGCAATGGGGGTCAAGTGACTTGCCCAGGGTCACACAGCTGGGAAGTGGCTGAGGCCGGGTTTGAACCTAGGACCTCCTGTCTCTAGGTCTGACTCTCACTCCACTGAGCTACCCAGCTGCCCCGAAAGTTAAATTTTTAAAATATTCTCGTACCTCTTAAATTCCTTTCTTCTATTAAGCTTTACATTATATTAATACCATTTTGAAAATTTGAGAAAAATGAAACTGAAGTTGGTATGTTTGTAAAAAATTTGTAAAATAATGAGACCAGTTATCATAAGTTACACTCACTTATTCATTTAAACAAACATTTATTGAACATTTATTACATGCAATGATGGGCTAAACAAAATGTATAATATGTCAACCCTGCCCTCAAGGAGCTTACAACCTGTGAAAGAGAATTCTTTACTCTATTTTCTATCTTCTAACTTAAGTACCTCACTAGATTGTGAAGACAGGATTAACTCTCCTTTGTCCACCTTTTGATTGAATCAACACAAACTTAAACTAGTTGGAGGAGCTAGCAAAACCACTTAGTGGATTTACACCCTCAGAAACTCAATCAGCTAAAATGAGTATTGACCTCTCCAGAAGATGAATTTTAGAAAATTCACACCCTTAGATGAGAACTTAACCTTCAGAAGATGAGAACTTAAACTTCAGAAGGTGAGAAGTCAATCCTACAGACACTGACCCCCCCCCTCGGCAGTGCTAGACAATTTAGAAACTGTGATTGGCCCCTGTGAAGAGGGGAAGGCTCGAGGAGCCACCATAAAAGCCATGAAATCCTTTGGCTTAAGGCAGAATGTCTTTGAGAAAATTGTCTAAAGAGAGTGTCTTCTGGAGTTAGTCTTCAAAAGAGCTTTGCTGGAGACTTTGGCTTGGATCACGGACTTTGAGCTTGGTTTCAGCTTAGACTCTGAATCTTGAACTACTTTGTTGGGTGAGTGAAAAGGGCTGACTTCTTTCCTAGTTTCTGGAGAAACTAGTTTCCATCTTGGAGGAGGCCATGGTGGTTACTTACCACCAGCCCTCCTGGCTGAGGACTAGTATAGGTATTTTCTCTAACCTCTTTCACATTTCTCTACTTTATTGTTTCCCCTCTATTTTGTAAATACATTTCTGACTTGAGATATAATAAATATTGGCAACCACATAATTTCATAAAATTATTGTCCAACCATTAATTTTCACCTTTATGAACCTCATAGGGAAAATGGCATGTACACAATAGCTACCACTTTGTGATAAATGCTATAACTAGTACAGAACACACTAGTGTTTCCTTGATTAATACTGTCTTAAAATGGCATCATTATAATATTCTATATTCTGCCAACACACGGTCCTTGTAAAACTTCCCTAGAAAACTATTCACATCTCTCACTTATAGTGCTTTTATGAAACTGTCTTCTCGTAGTGTTATTTCCTAGGGAAAGGGAAAAAGAACCAACTAAGTGGAATATGTCTGTAAAAAAGTGCTGAAGGAGGGGGGAGATATCACTTCGTTTAAAGTGAATAGGTAAATCTCTATACTCACAATTGTATGTCTAGTCAAACTATTCATTCTTTGTTTAAAAAGCATAAAATGGTACAAGATATTTCTCATGTTCCATCAATAATTATTGAGGTATCAATAATCAAACACTGAAAAAAACAATCCTTATGCTTTCTGGCAGGAAATAGATTTCTTAGATATTAAATGGGTCATAGGTGTCATATTACAAGAGACCCTTACCCACTAAGTAAATAACTTAAGGAGGTTTTGTATTCACAGGTTACCCTGGTTTACTTACAAATCCAATAAAACTCCCACCACTTCTGCATGATTTATGAAATTCAAATATATATTCTAGTCTTTTTTCTTTGTCAAAACTGTTCCCTCTCCAAATATGACAATACAGAGGGTTTTCTTCATCTTTTCATTAGCAGAAACATTGCAAGCTTTCTCTAGTGTGGAAGAAAAAAGTTTAGTCAAAGTAATAATTATGTAACATTTACTTCTGAACACTAACTTTCATCTTCACCAAATCTAGATAAACCACATAAACATCACTTTGAAAAATCCTTCCTCTTCTTATATAGCCTGACATCAAAAGTCCCACCAAATTTCTTTTATGATAAAAGTATAGCATCATTTACCTAGTTTATATCTAAAGCAGGAAGAGTCAAAACAGCAAAAGAAACTATGGACAAATATCCCTAATGAATGTGAATATAATATTATATATTATATTATAATTATACATCACAAAGATTAGTATTAGTATCAAGATTATAACAACATATCACAAAGATTATACACTGTGATGAGGCTGAATTTATACATAGTATGTGCAGTTAGTTCAATATTGTAAAAATCATCAATATAATAGACCATATTAAGAACGAAAACAAAATAGATGAAGGAAAAACTTTTGACAAATATAGTACCCATTCCTGGTTTAAAAATTAGAAAAACTAGGATTAAATGTATGTTTCATTAATATGACAATATCTCTAAAACCAAAAGACAGTATTATATATAAAATGGGGATAAAGTAGAAGCCTTTCCTACATGATCTAGGGTAAAGCAAAAATATCCATTATCACCAACAATAGCCACAGAAAGACAAGAAAAAAATAGAGCATAGGCAAAGAGGAATAAAAATTATCACTATTTGCAGATGATATGCTAGATGTAAAATAAACATAAATAAATCCTCAGCATTTCTGCATATTAACAACAAAACCTAGGGAAGAGAAAGAGACATTCCATTTAAAATAATTCTAGAATCTATAAAATATTTGGAAATCAATCTGCCAAGATATATGTATATATATATAGTAACTACTATACAATGACTAAATACTCTTTACATAAATAAAGACAGATTAGAGAAATGTTAATTGTTCATAAATAGGCTGAAAAAATATAATAAAAATTAACTTACTTATTCAGTGCCAACCCAATCAAACTACTTAAGACTTATTTTGTAGAGCTAGAAAAAATTCATTCACCTGAATGAATAAAAGTCAAGAATACCAAAGGAAATGATGAGACATTATGCAAAGAAAGAGCCCATAGAGTAGCAAATCTCAAACTATACTACAAAACAGTAATCTTCAGAATCATTTATTGCTGGGTTTTTTTTTTTCTCTTTTTTTTTAAACCCTTAACTTCTGTGTATTGGCTCCTAGGTGGAAGAGTGGTAAGGGTGGGCAATGTGGGTCAAGTGACTTGCCCAGGGTCACACAGCTGGGAAGTGTCTGAGGCTGGATTTGAACCTAGGACCTCCCATCTCTAGGCCTGGCTCTCAATCCACTGAGCTACCCAGCTGCCCCTTATTGCTGGTTTTTAAAAAGTTGATTAGTTGAATAGCTTAAGTATAGATGATACAGAAACAAATGAGGATGATAACTTAGTGTTTGATAAACTTTAAGATACCAGCTTCCAGAGCAAGAGCTTACTATTTGACAAAAATTATTGGGAAAATTGGAAAGAGAATTGTGTCATCATAATATAATATTGAAGACCTGATTATTTCTATATTTTGGACTTTGTGGGCTGGTTAACTATTTTTACCATTGTCAACTTGGAAAAAACACAGAACTATTAAATAGTAAGAAAAGCCACTCTTTAATTAAGGAAAGGGGTTCAGTGCTAAATTAGGCCTCCACACAGAGCTGTGTGCTACACACCCATGCAAAGTCCCAAGACTTGAGACTGGTTTCTCTGGTTACTAACCCCTGGGAGAGCCAACCATGCTAGACTGACAACTCTGAAAAGGGACAGAACTTGGAGATCTTTTATACCCTCTGGAGAACTTGGTACAACAAGCCTGCATAGACAAACTGCAAGCAGGCTGCAAAAAGGTCTGCAGCCAGCCTCAGGGGTATCAGGGAGCTGTCAACTATAACCATTATAAAGGAAAGGGTCAAACTAAGAGTTGGGTTTCCTGAGAGTGGACTTTAATACAATGGGAGAAGCTTCTAAAACAAATAAAGGCACTCAATATTTTGACTATGTCCACAGATCCTCCCTTCCCCACCCCCACACACACTAGGGTCCCCAAACAGTTTATGATCTATAGTTCAACCCAAAACAGGTGTGCCTGGCACTGGAGTTCCTCAAAGGGCAGGGGTAAAATTGAGTTGCCCAGATTTTATGTTGACACCATAAATCAATCTATTGATAAGTTGCTGTAAGAGGGAGATTTTATGTATTTTATAAATATATATTTAAAATGTGGCCACCAGGAATCAACAATTCAGATTGATTCCATAATTAAAATAGACCCAAGTCAGCATCCAGTTTAAGGTAGTTTATTTACAACTAGGAAGGTAAAAGTAGGTAAAGAGAGAGAGGGAGAGGCCAGTCTAGGCCTGGAGAGGCCTGGATGGAGAGAGAGACTTAAAAGACTAATTAAACTAGGTTACAAGCCACAAGACTTTAGAAATCAGAGAGGCTATAAGCTTACTTAAGGCAGAGTTTGGAAACACCAAGGTAGGCCAAGGAAGTCAGCCTAACTTATCCACGTGACAATTCAGAGTAGAAGCATTCTGAGGTCTCAGCTGAGACCTCTTCAGTTCAAAGCCGGAACTCCTGAACACCTGAACTCCTTCCACTCCTGAACTAACTGAACTAACTGAACTCACCAAACTCACCAAACTTACAGAACTAACTTTACCAGGTTGTAACCTACGTATTTAAAGAGATAGCTTCTCTTGTCATTTCCTATGGGCCACCTCTAATTCAAGTGGACCAATGGCAGCCTCTACACTGATTTTGGACTGCCCAAAGGGCAGTCCCTTGTTCTTGATTTGATCTGAATTGTCATGTGTGATTAAATTATCTCCACTCCCCCTGAGGAAGGTGGGGATGATATAATCTAGATGCCTAGGGTAAGAAGATTTTTTACTATGAATGGGCTAGAGTTAATTTCATTTACACATTGCCTAGCATGGTTTGTGACTTCTTTGAACTAGAAACCAATAGGGATTTTCTAATTTTATGATTAAGCACAGAAATTAAAAATGAAGATATCAATTGGGAGATTAAAAAGTTTAATTAAGGCTGTACTTCTGTGTAGTCCATGGTGGTTTCCTGATCATGTTTGAAGGAGCACCTATAACTTCTCTAATTCAACAAGGGATCATCATATCTTGTTTCTCAGAATTTAATACATCTATTATTCCTTTTAAAAAGCCAAAGTTGGGTGAGAATGGCAGACCTGTATATAATTTTATTCAGGATTTAAGAGTTGTCACTAATTATGTGATCAAAACTCATCCTGTTCTACCAAGTCCAACTGCTATAATTTCTTTCCATTCCAAACCAGGTAAGATATTTCACTGTGGTAGACTTATGCTCAGCTTTTTTTTTCAATTCCTATTCATGAGGATTCTCAAAGATCTTTGCTTTTACATGGGAACAGACACATGGACCTGGATTAGTTTACCTCAAGGGTTCACACATTCACCAAGCAATTTTCACAAAATTTAAATAGAGATCTTAAAAGTATATAATTCAAAGAGAGTAAGTTGGTGCATTTTGTGGATGACATTCTTCTTGTGTCCCCAAATGCAAAAGTATTAGAAATAGCAAAATTCTTTTGTTAGAATTATATAAGTGTGGGCATAAAAATCTCCAAGGCAAAATCACAGTTGGTTTTGCATAGAGTGCAATATTCAGGTTTTTTGTTATCAGAAGGCTCAAGGAGTATCATGCAAAAAAGAATAGCTGATATCCATAAACTGACTGCTCCAAAGACCAAAAGGCAGTTCAGAGCTGTTCTTGGAACAACTGGGTTCTGTAGACAGTGGATAACTGATTACAGTGAAATAACAAAATTTCTTACAGTTTTAACCAGGAACCTGAACCTCTGAAACTTAAGCCTGAACATCTGCAAGCCTTAGCTAAGCTTAAGGAAGCCATTTTATCTGTACCTGTTTTGGGTATCCCAGAATATTCAAAACCATTCCAATTGTTTGTTAATGAGACAAAGGCAATTGTTTCTGGTGTCCTAACACAGACCTTGGGACAAAGTTATCATTCTATTGGGTATTATAGTTGTCGGCTTGATCCAATAGCTGAAGTATTGTTCCTTGTCTAAGGAGGGTAGCTGCTGCTACTGTGTTCATCCAGAAGTCAGCAGATTTATTTTTGGGATGTTGTAAGAGGGGAAAACTAGATATTTAAGGTATGGCTGCCAGAAATCAATTAACGTGATTTCGAATTAAAATAGACCCAAGTCAGGATGACTTTTTTTCTTTTTTTAAACCCTAATATATTTTATATATGTCCTTCTATATTAATTTTATTTGTTATAGGGCTAGGCAATGGGGATTAAGTGACTTGCCCAGGGTCACACAGCTAGGAAGTATCTGAGGCAAGATTTGAACCTAAGACCTCCCATCTCTAGGCCTGGTTCTCAATCCCCTGAGCCATCCAGGTGCCCCCCAGGATGACTTTTATGGTGGTTTATTTACAGTTAGGAAGGTTGAAGATAGGGAAGTTGAGAGAGAGAAACTCTGGCCCAGACCTGAGACCAAAACCAGGTGGAATTTAGAGACCTCAGCAGAGGGGCACAGAGGTTAATTAAACAAGGCTTCTAACCACAAGGCCTCCTCTAATAAGAGAGGCTTCCTTAAGGCTAGAGCCTCCAGAAACTCCAAGGGAAGAGAGAGAGAGTCAGCCTAACTTACCCATTTGACAATTCAAAGGGAAGCAGTCTGAGGTCTCACCAGAGATCCTTCAACACCAAGTTCAAAGCACCAACCCCTTCACAGGAAGTTACCATCATATTTAAGAGATAGCATCTTTCCTCACTTCCTGCATCCACCTCCAATTTCAAGTGGACAAATGGCAGCCTCAACACTGTTTTGGACTGCCCAAAGGGCAATCCCTTGTTTTTGATTTGTTACTTACTATCACATGTGGGTAATAGACCTTCCCCTCCCCACTTAATTCTAAGTTGGGTGGGGTGACATTATTTCTGATGGCTAGAGTCTAAACAATGAATGAGGATGAGCTAATTCCATTTACACAATGTCCTTTGTCTATATACTGTTCACATAAAATAGAAGCACTAATGAGAAAATTTCATACTCAAGCTTATTCAGATCAAAGAATTTCTAAGTATGAAATTATTCTCCTGGGTAATGAGAACATTCATTTGAGGAGGTGTAGCATATTACATCAGGCTACACTTCTTCCTGATTTACCAAAGAATAGTGAGCACATGAGTGTGTGGAAGTTGTTGATTTAGTGGATATGCCTAGGATGGATTTGAAAGACACTCCTATTGAAAGTTGAGACTTGGTTTTGCTCAATCCGTTGTACTGGTGCTGCAGTGGTCACAAAATTTGAGACTCTGTGGAATCCTAGTGCTCAGGGTGCAGAGTTAGTGGTGTTGAAGCAAGCCTGTCTTCTAGCTGATGGTAAAAGTGCTAATATGTACACAGACTCTTGGTATGCTTTTTCAGTATGTCATGCAACAAGAAAGATTTGGAAACAATGAGGTTTTATTACTGCATCAGGAAAACCAATTGCACATACAGAAATAATAATTGAATTGTTGGATGCTATCCAGAAACCAAAACAGCTAGTAGTAATCCATTGCAGAAGTCATACTTGTGGTAGAGACTCCGTTTCTAAAGGAAATCATAGAGTTGATGTAACTGTAAAGTATGTAGCCCAGAATGCTCCAATGTATGTTATGAATCTGTCAACTATTGAGTCTAATGATTTACAAAAAGCTTATGTAGACTCAGAGATTCAAAAATGGGAGGAGAAGTTTGGAGCCAGGAGAGAACATGGTATTTGGGTTGCAGATACTGAGAAACTGCTGTTACCAAAAGATTTTTATGCCTATTTGTGTACAAAATGTCATTTTTGATTTGTTACTTACTATCACATGTGGGTAATAGACCTTCCCCTCCCCACTTAATTCTAAGTTGGGTGGAGTGACATTATTTCTGATGGCTAGAGTCTAAACAATGAATGAGGATGAGCTAATTCCATTTACACAATGTCCATTGACTATAGTGGATTCTGTAAAGAGACAGTGGGTAGCACTGAGGATAAGTACTGTTGCAAATAGGATCTGTAGTAGTTGTTCTGTATGCCAAAAATTCAATCAAGGTGCGTTCAGAAAGAAAGGTTTAGGTTGTAGACCTTTTGTATATTGCCCATTTGAGAGTTTGCATATTGATTATATAAGCATGCCAAAAGCTGGAAGATACAAGTTTTGACTTGTGTGCAATTTATAATTACTCTAAGCCCTGGAAAACTATGTCTCCCAGGCATCCTTGCTACAACTTCCCCCAACAACTCCCACTTCCTTTGTGGGAGGTGTCAGAGAAAGTATAAAAGGGAAAGCTTGGCGCCTTTTCTCTCTGCCCTGGAGTCTCTCTGGTCTCTAAAGCCTGGAGGCTGGCTGATGCTTTCTACCCTGATCTCTCTCTTAGTGCCATTTTCCCTTTCTACCTACCTCCTAGTTTTTCCTAGACCTTCCCCTTTCTATTAAAATAAAACCTAGCTATTCTAAACCCTAAAGTTACTTTCTGATCTTTTATTTGAGCCCCAAGGGCTCTAGTCAATTTCCCCCTACGGGGCTGGGGATTGCTACCTTCCTTTCTCTTCCTCTACCTTCCTCTCTCCTTCCTCCATCCTACCTTCCTACCTACCTCCCTTCACCCCCTCACAGTTTATGGCGAGCCAGATGGACCTAAACCTGCCTGCCTGACTGCCTGCTGACTATCCTACCTGCCTTATTCCTAAGGGTAAGTAAAAAATTTTCCTACCCAAACCAGCCTGGGGGAGTCCCTTCTTCTACTAAGCCCCTGACAAGCTCCTCTGTCTCAACAGGGGTGTTAGATCTAAATACCCCCCACCCCAGCCCAAGAGCCTAAACCCTAACCCCCCTTACCTGTGCTGGGCTAAAACCCAGCAGGGGGTCTTGCTGGAAAAATCTAGCAAGGGTCCGGTAAAACCTCGGTTCCTTTCTCCCCTCAACCACCGAACCCTCAAGGGGAGTCCCTTCCCCTACTCTTCCCCTGCTGACCTCTGCCTAGCACCTCTTCCTTGGCAGGGGTTCCAAATCCCTCAAATCCCTCACCCAACTTGGGAACCTAGCCAACCCCGGGAAACCTCAGTCCACTTAAAAAACAAACAAACAAACAAACAAAAACCCAACCAGCAGCAAAAGACCCAGCAGGGGGTCTGTCAGTGGCAGGAAATCAAGATCTGCTCCCTGCGGAAACCCAGCAGGGGTCTGCTGGCGGGAACCCAGCGGGTGTCCGAAAAACCCTACTGCCCCCTACTAGCTCCAATCTCTCCCTCTGGAGAGATTTTGCTTTTTAAAAGGCAACACTAAAAAACCCCAAATATTGAAAAAAAACCCACTTACCTTATCAGCCTGACAGCTTCCATTTCGGCTTTCATTGTCTATTTTAGCTTTAAAAGCGCTAATTCTCCGCCCCCTGTGTTACTGAGCTGCCATGCTACCTTGGCCACTAGAGGCCAGCACTGAGCACTCAGTGTGCTCCCCCCTCCCTTTTTTCTGCTAAGCTGCAGTGCTACCTTTCTGCCATTGGAGGGCAGCACCAAGGACAGCACCAATAATACATGCTACCTTTCTGCCGCTGTAGAGTAGCACCAATAATACATAATACATAGCAAAACCCAAATAAACACAAATTTTTTTTGCAGTTTTAATTAAATCAATCAATCAATCAAAAATCATAAATGAATAAGCATACTGCGGGGGGGGGGAAATAAATAATTAGAGCTAGCTAAATCAATCAATCAATAGAAGCCACTCAACATGTTTGCTTCTATATAGGAAAATTTCTTGGCTTTTGCTAAATTGGAAACCTTTACGATTTCTGAATGCCTCCTTTTCTGATGCTGCTGGGAAATCTGATTTTTCTAATCTTCAATATGAAGATGCAGAAGGCTACAAATCACAAAATGCAAGCAAACATTCAAGCAGTAGTACAAATCCAATTGGACAATTTCAAATACTCTATGCACAATGCACTGAAAAAGGAGGATCCAATTCAAAAATCTGATTCCAAATTTAGCTAGGCTATTCCCGAAATACTCAGAGAGGACAGTCCTATTTCTCCTATTTCTTCTGAAATAGAGAAGGGCACAGATGTAAAGAAACTCCTCTCTCATATTGTGCCAACCCTCCCTCCCCTGCTACTTCTCCTGACACCCCATCCTCTCCTGTCCCTTCTCCCAACCCACAACCAACCCCAACCAAGATGGTATCAGTTTCTACCCATGCCACAGTAAGCACACAAACACCTCAAAAGACCTGTTCTGCCTCGATAAGCACCAAAATGACTAAAAAGAAACCAAAACCACATTATGATTCTTATTAATATCATTCTGATTCCTGTGATGGCCTTTTCCCCTTAAGGGAAGTGCCTACATTAGATCGATCTAGGGATGTGATAAATTTAACACACCATATTCCATTCACTCCACAAGATATCAAAGAATTTTAAAAAGATGTTATAATGAAGAACCCATAACTGTAATGAAAAGGATGAAAGACATATTTTCCAATACAATCCTTCCTATAAGGATGTGGAAAAATTACTCCAGATCTTCCTGACAGAGAGAAAGAAACAAAATCATCTCTCACGTAGATAAGGCCCAAGGATGAAATGCAGTACACTGGCCATGTGAGAACCCTCAATGGAATTATAACAATCCAGAGGAATATTTGTAGTTAAATAATGCTAGGGTTGCAATATTAAAAGCAATGAAAGAATGTGCAGAATCCAGACAACTGGACCAAATTTGATTGCCTAAAGCAAAATGATGATGAAACTCCCTCTCAGTTTATGGATAAGCTATTGAATTGGGAGCTAGATATTTGGACTTGCATTTATCAACGGAGCAAGGCATAAGACAAATAAGGCGACAATTTATAGACAATTCTAGCAGAGTGGTTACTTTAAGGTGCATTGTCCCAAATGGCCAGAAATGGATCTGGACAAACTAAGGAAAATAGCTTTGTATGTCACTAAAGGACATGAAGAGACAAAGGTACAAACTAATGGCCTATTAGATACCACAAAAAAAGAACTGAAATTATTACAAAATAAAATAGAAAAATAGAAAAGAGGGCATGATGATACTACACCAATACCACTTGCCCCTCTCCAAGAGTCTAATTATTAATCTCTGACCTGACACTTCTGTAACAAGAGGGGCCACTTAATGATGAATTGCAGGAATTTCTTACAGAAAATTAGGAATAATAATAACAACTACAACAATTTCAGGAACAGCAATTTTAGGAATAATAACAATTTCAGGAACAATACTAATTTCAGAAACAATAACTATTGGAACAATAACTATAGGAGTCACAACTTTACAACTGATAATCAGGCAGATAATCCACAACAAATGACACCAAAATACTACCTTCAAAGTGGAGCTTGTCCACACACTACTCAGAGTGCTACTGCCCCTCCACATGGGGCAAAAGGAAATGCCCCTTAAAACTCTATTGATTGGGGCAGCTGGGTAGCTCAGTGGAGTGAGAGTCAGGCCTAGAGACAGGAGGTCCTAGGTTCAAACCCGGCCTCAGCCACTTCCCAGCTGTGTGACCCTGGGCAAGTCACTTGACCCCCATTGCCCACCCTTACCAATCTTCCACCTATGAGACAATACACCGAAGTACAAGGGTTAAAAAAAAAAAACTATTGATTTTGTTTTGTTGCTATTAACCCTTTTCAGTTTTGTCTCCCTTTAAAAAATAGCAAAAGAAGAAACAGAATTTTATAATGCAGTCCTTGTCTACCCCCTTATCTTTATTTGTGCCATCCAGTATTTTACATGTTGGAAAACTTGTATTTTGTGTATTGGAAAGATTTGAACATATATTATTTATATTAGGAAACCTGTATTGTATTAACTTGATGTGCATTTTGTGCTTTTTGTGAAACTTTTGTATTTTCTTCAATGTATTATTGCTTTTGTACTCCATTGTTTGTTTTACCTCATTTGCACTCACATTGTGGATCATGGCTAAGCTAAGAGGAAATGCATTTAAGTACTTGGGTAAGAACCTTTATATTCTACCCCTCCTTAAGTGACACAAAATGTAATAGACATATATATTTTTTCTCTCATTGTCACTAATTATAGGAGATATATATATTTTGAAATTTTAGCACATTTTTTTACAATTACATTCGCAATTTTTGAATTTGAAGTACATGCTATCTAAATTGAAAGAGTTTTTTATTATTAGATTAGTGTAGGTTTAGTATGCCCATTTGTTCTAATTGTCACTGCCTGCCCCAAAACCTTAGACTACTGAAACTGCCATTGGTATTTAACTAATATGGGACTTAGTACATATGTCTGATTCAACGAAATGGGATTCACAAAGGAGCACAGATTTCATCTATACAGTGCCAAAGAAGCACAGATACCTACACAGTGCCAAAGCAGCAAGTAATTAACCTGCATGATGCCAAACAAGCACACAGGTCAAAAAGAGAAACCAATCCTACTAGGATTGCTAAGACTTCTATGCCAATAAAAAGGACTTGAACCTACTATGAGAATTGATGTTGCAACACTTAACATACGTTATGACTCCTTTAACCACACTCCTTGTGAAAATTTATAACAAGTACCTAATAATTGTCTGTTCTGGCTCCATATTCTATCCCTGAAAAGAAATGATGAAAGAAGAAAAGAAGAAATGATAAAATATCAGACCAATAAATACAAATCTTGTCCTTTTTCTATATTTCTTAATATGGTTGTTGACTGTGGTCCTGGCTGCTAAGTGGGTACATGATGTCGGAAAATGGATTGCTTTTATTGGACATTATTCAAAGACCTACTGATTTTCTTTTTTTTTCTTATTTAGAATTTTTTCATATAAATTTTAGGATTGGATGTTTAAAATTTTTCATCCACTAGTTATTTGCCATTTTTGTGCTAAATTTTCCTGATGAATTTGATTGGCAGTGATTCATATGCCCCTGACTCAGCCATATATCCCTCTGTGATTTAAATGTTCCTTTCTATCCTCCTCAGTGGGAAATGTGTTTTTATTTCATATGGAGACTCTAGATTATTTTAGGAAAAGAAGTTTACTGCCTCCTGGAATCCAAACAGAGATGCCCATGGAGACCACACGGAGAACACATGCTGAACCAGGAGCCTAAGAGAGTCACCAGATGTGCAAAATTTTGAACTTTGGGGGGTTTTAAAATTCATTAGTCAGGTTTTGTTTTAAATTCATTTATCTTGTTAAAAATTCACCAGTTTTGTTTAAATGCATTTGTTTTATGTACCTATATGTTTAGTTGTGAAAAAAGGGGATTGTCCCCTGAATTACTTTGTAAAAGAAGTGCCAAGTATTTAATTTTATTATATTGTAAAAAATTGTTACTATTCTCCCCTTGTATTGATGTGTATATCCTTTATTTTATTGTAATTGTTAATTTATTTAAGTTTGTTATGATCCATTGGGGAGACTGGTCTCCCAAAGGATCACAGCAGGGAGTGTGCAATTTATAATTACTCTAAGCCCTGGAAGACTATGTCTCCCAGGGATCCCTGCTACAGCTTTCCCCAACAACTCCCACTTCCTTTGTGGGAGATGTCAGAGAAAGTATAAAAGGGAAAGTTTGGCACCTTTTCTCTCTCTTTACCTTAGAGTCTCTCTGGTCTCTAAAGCCTGGAGGCTGGCTGATGCTTTCTACCCTGATCTCTCTCTCAGCACTTTTCCCCCTTTCTATCTACCTCCTAGTTTTTCCTAGACCTTCCCCTTTCTAATTAAAATAAAACCTAGCTATTCTAAACTGTAAAGTTGCTTTCTGATCTTTTATTTGAACCCCAAGGGCTCTAGTCAATTTCTCCCTGCCAGAGCTGGGAACCACTGCTTTCCTTTCCCTTCCTCTACCTTCCTCTCTCCTTTCTCCATCCTATCTTCCTACCTACCTCCCTTCACTCCCTTATACTTGTAATTGTTGATAGTTTAACAAAGTGGCCTGAAGCATTTCCATCTACTACAAATACAATTAGCTTTGTGGTGCAAGTGTTGCTTAGGGAAATTGTTCCTAGGTTTGGTGTTCCAATTACCATAGATTTGGATAAAGGATCTTATTTTACACAAGATATTCTGAAAAGAGTCTATGAGAATCTAGGAATAACACCTAAGTATCAGGTTCCTTATCATCCATAAAGTTCAGGTCAAGTGGAACATTTCAATAGAGAAATAAAGACTATGGTAGGGAAAATTTGTGCTGAAACTCATCTAAAATGGACAGATATTCGTCCCATAGCTTTATTTTCCTTGCGTACATTGCAAGCAAAAACTTGTAAGGCTGTTTATACATCTCTTTTAAGAGGAGATTGTCAAATTGCTTCATACGTAAGGGCTTTACAACAAAGGCTTAGAGAACTGCATGATATGGGAGTATTGATCCAATCTGGTCCATTGGATTATTCTCTCCATAATTTTCAACTAGGTGATATGGTATATGTGAAAAATTTTGTCAAAACATCATCTATACAAGAGAGTTGGGTTGGTCCTTATACTATTGTGTTAATTTCACCTTCGTTAGTGAAAGTATTAGGAACTGATTCTTGGTTTCATTTTTCTCATATAAAATTGCCTCACACATAAAAACATAAACAGGTTAGGATACATTGTTTCCACTCATGGAATAGAGCAATGTATAAATACGAACAACAGTAGAATTAGCTAGAGGATAAGTAAATACTAACAAAGGATAGTTAGATACTAACAACAAATAGCTAGTTATTTAGTTATATTTAGTTAGACTAATATACTAATAACATAGGGATAGTTTAGAATAGTTTAGTGAAATAGGGAATAATCTCTAAATTAGATTAGAGAATAAAATAAGATAAGATACTAATGTACATTACAGTGCAAATACAACAAACATAACAAAAATGAATTAAAGAATGTAAAACAGGTTCCGGGTTAAGATGGCGGCAGAGTAAGAAGCAGCTCTTAACCTCTCCTGACCGAAACACACAAAACTCCTCAAGGGGACATAAAAACAAGTCCAGACGAACAGAGGAACCCCACAACAGGGCACAGCATGGAAGGTACGTGGAATCGAGGCATTTCCATGCTATAAAGGGGTGAAACAGCTCTCACTAAATCATGGGCTGAGCAACCACACCACCCCCACCCCCTCCACACACAACACCTGTAGCACTGAGGCAAGCTAAAAAGAAATAGAGCAAGTTTGGGGCACCCATCGAGTCATTGGCAGCTC